>NC_084630.1:20747523-20927523 GCF_033978795.1 Nerophis ophidion | reverse complement strand
CCTGCGCTTATTCAAAGCATGCGGTAAAAGTAAGCAGGCGCTAATACTGTAATTTTAAAACCTCTTCTCACCCCTGCGCTTACCAATGGCATTCAGTAAAAAATGGAGTGTGTTAAAAAAATAATAATAATAATAAAAAATGATTCTGCGTCCCGGTGGTTGGGAACCACTGTTCTACAACATGTCCTCGCGCCCACTTTTACACCATGCTGTCTGCGTGCCGACCGGACGCATGCATTTCGCTGATTTTCATACGAGATTGCAATGTATACTTGCTCAAAAGCCATACCTTTTACACCGACGGTTGTGATATAAACAACTTTAAAACTCTTAATAATATGCGCCACACTCTGTGAACCCACACCAAGCACATTTCTGGAGAGCATTGTCTCTGTGATACATTATAAACGCAGCATAGGGATTACCCATAATGCCGTGTATCCGTAACTCTTGGATATATTATACACGCGCCCCCAACCCCGCCCACCTCAACGAACGCACGGAGAGGGGGAGGGGGGCGGGGTTGGGGGCGCGTGTATTATATATCCAAGAGTCACGGATACACGGCATTATGGGTAATCCATATGCTGCGTTTATAATGTGCCACAGAGCCAAAACTGTCCAGAAAATGTGTTTGTTATTCTTATTTGGTGTGGGTTCACAGAGTGTGGCGCATATTAGTAAGAGTGTTAAAATTGTTTTATATCACAACCATTAGTGTGATCAGACCCCTGGTTTACACACAGTAAAAGCAAAAAAAACTCCTCCGCCATTTTGAAAATAACGGAAGGAGACGCGTCACTTGTGACTTCACGAATTTGACCCGGCGGTTAAAGTAAGCATGCGCTTGTTAATTTGGTGAGCGAGTTTTGCCCTGCAGTAATTCCAGGCAGGCGCATATTACATGCCCGGCGGCTATTCAAGGAAATACGGTAGGTCAATTGACCAAAAGTGTATTTATTAAACAGTTATTAAGCAGTGGCACAAACATTCATGTCATTTCCAAAACAGAAAGTGCAAGATTGTCTGAGACATTTTAAAACAAGCTATGAGTGCACTTTAGTGCATGATGTCACTAAGATGACGTATAAAAACAACACTAAAGTGCACTTTTTGTACAGAACGCCACTACAATAGTTTAAGACATATAAAGTGCACTTTTGTGCATGATGTCACACACGATATTTCAATAGGTGTCAAATAAAAATGAGCTGCATAATAGGAAATCAAATAGTGTATGTCCTTCGCTATGTGGTAGGTTCCTGCGGACGTTATCTTCTTCTGTTGTTGACTATTTTTTTCATGTTGATCTGGAAATGGTTGCTTGGGCATTTTGTGGGTGTGGCACCGGCCGGAGATGTTGACATGCGGAGTTTCAAGCACTCTTCATTCTCTAGCGGGTGACTTTTCAAATGATGCTACATATTAGCAGTAATGCTACCTTTTGTAGCAACGCTTTTTTGCAGCATAATTGTTCAACATCTTCCCGCTTGAAACCAAACCACCGCCAGACGATGGACCCCGTGGTGTTTTTCTTGGGAATTAATTCTTCCTTTATTTGTTACCAGAATCGCACCTTCTTTCTCTTGTATTACCACTCGCACCACTCCACTAGCACCACAGCTCACTTTACCCATTCGGCTACTTCTCTGCTCTGCCAGAGTGTATGACGTTGCACACCCGACAGTATGTGACGTATGTTAGCCTGTAGTGTAATGCCCGCAGCTAAAACTATACTCGAATACCACAAATATGGTCATTTTCTATATCGCACAGAGACAAACCTGCGATATATCGAGTATATTCGATATATCGCCCAGCTCGAGCTCCACTGTTCCAAAATACATTAGCCTGATGCTAATTTGCCATATAAAGGTTAGTGGTTAGCATTAGCGATTTTACATGAAGAAGAATGAAAACTATAATTAAGATGCAATTACAATTAAACAGCGAGTGTGTAAAAAATACAATATTATCAGTATAAACACTTTGTAGAGCACGGCATTGAAGTAGATGGGCATATTAGGCTTCATGGCAAAGACCATTTTCTAGCTCGGCAACTCAACGTAACCTTTACATTACTATACAATACTTGCAAATGAGATTTATAAGTGTTAGAAGACAACAAATAAAAACTGACCAGCACAGTTATCATAATCTGTCACTGTTAGTACTTTATCTAAAATCTGTTACACAAATGAAAAGAAATATTTTATCATTTATTACCATATTTATGAACACACACAAGTATGGAAAATGGGTACCGTCGAGTACCTGTAATGATTCTCAGGTACTGGGAACTCGTACCGTATTGATTAAAATATGAATTCATTGGAAATTACCTGCAGTGTCAACTGAGCCTAAAACGACCCTGAATATAAGACAACCCTTCTTGTTTACGGACACAAAATAAGGGAAATAATTTGAAAAACAAAAGGAAATGTATAAGCTCCATGCATTATTATAAAAATACTATTATAACTGTTGTTTGCTAACTTTTAGACACCGGTGTATGCGAGTGATAGGGAGAAAAGCTCAGACTCACTTGGTACCACCTGGTGGTTTGCATTGAACATAAGATGACCAAGTCGACTTCGGACTTTGCTCTCAGGTGGGAAACCACAGTCTTATATTTGGGACAATAAGGTATTAAAGAACAAATGGAGTGTTTCATCCTGCTTCTGGTCTCCAAATTGACCCTTAAAGACAATTGAGTAGACCACTAACCCATAGACATCCATCCATTTTTTAACGCTGATGGCCACTCACTGACAAATCAATGCATACAGGGGCCATTTTGATATTTTTCATTTTCAAAACCAATATAATATATAAACTGTTGTTTGAACCTTTAAGACTAATCTTTTAAGTTCGATCCTGCGTACCTGGATGGGTCTCATATATATCAAAAAGTTCTATTTTGGTTTCATCTGACCACATGACATTGTCCCAATCCTCTGCTGTATCATCCATGTATCCATTTTGGTATAATTTCAACTCGTCGTGTTTGGAGGAAGAAGAATACTGAGTTGCATCCCAAGAACACCATACCTACTATGAAGCATGGGGGTGGAAACATCATGCTTTGGGGCTGTTTTTCTGCTAAGGGGACAGGATGATTGATCCGTGTAAAGGAAAGAATGAATGGGGCCATGTATCGTGAGATTTTGAGCAAAAACCTCCTTCCATCAGTGAGAGCTTTGAATGGTTGACCAAATACTTATTTTCCATACATATATACATGTACATACATACATACACATATATATATATATATATATATATATATATATATATATATATATATATATATATACATATATATATATACATATACATATGTCTTGATTGGATTATCCAGAGAATAGTGCTCGATACCGTGGTAGAGCGCAATATGTAGGTGGTGTGGGAAAAATCACAAGACTACTTCATCTCTACAGAACTGTTTCATGAGGGGTTCCCTCAATCATCAGGAGATTTTAATGGAAGCAATCACATACAATGGTTTGTATAGGGCACAGAGTGGGTCGGTACAGGCAGGCGTAGGGCGTGGTGATTGGCTCATGTGTAGGAGGTGTTTCCGTCTGTGGCGGCATGTTGAAATGATTTCACTGCGCTTGTTGAGGGATGATAGATCTGGATGATATATAATAAACAGTTTCTCTTTTAAGCATAGGTTGCATCTTTTATTACCACTGTTGTAAGGTGTGCTGGATGCAAGAATTTGCCATGTTATTGAATATTCAACATTATTGTCTTTGAGGTTCCAAATGTAGAGTTCTGTAGAATTCCGCAAAGTCTGGTTTCTAAAGGAGGCGTTGTGATTATTCCATCTTGTTTTGAACGCCCCTTCGGTTAATCCTACGTACGTGTCAGACGTGTTAATGTCCTTGCGTGTTACCTTCGCTTGGTAAACGACTGATGTCTGTAAGCACCCTCCGTTGAGAGGGCAATCAGGTTTCTTGCGACAGCTACATTCCTTATTGGTTTCAGAGTCGTTTAGTCTGGGGGTGGGCAGTCATTTTGCAATTGCTTTGTTGTGGTTTGAAATGATTTGTTGTATGTTATTCATACAGCTGTAGCTCAATTTAATGTTGTTCTTGTTGAATATTTTTCTTAGGGTGTTGCCTTTGGGGAAGTGTTTGTCGATCAGAGTGAGGAACTTGTGATATTGGTTGAGACGTTTTTACTGAATGGCGGATTGTACCAGATGAGTTTGTTTCATCTTCTGCTCCTTTTTGGTTGGTTTCCTGGAGTGGGTTCATAGGTGAGGGTGAAGTTGTATCCGCTTTCATCAAGTGCTTTCTGGTACGGGGGGGTTGCTTGGTCGAATTCAGCTTTGCTAGATGCTGTCATCTAGCTGCTGTCATCTAGCTGCTGTCATCTAGATGCTGTCATCTATCCATCATCTTCCGCTTATCCGAGGTCGGGTCGCGGGGGCAACAGCCTAAGCAGGGAAACCCAGACTTCCCTCTCCCCAGCCACTTCGTCTAGCTCTTCCCGGGGGATCCCGAGGCGTTCCCAGGCCAGCCGGGAGACATAGTCTTCCCAACGTGTCCTGGGTCTTCCCCGTGGCCTCCTACCGGTTGGACGTGCCCTAAACACCTCCCTAGGGAGGCGTTCGGGTGGCATCCTGACCAGATGCCCGACCCACCTCATCTGGCTCCTCTCGATGTGGGGGAGCAGCGGCTTTACTTTGAGTACCTCCCGGATGGCAGAGCTTCTCACCCTATCTCTAAGGGAGAGCCCCGCCACACGGCGGAGGAAACTCATTTCGGCCGCTTGTACCCGTGATCTTATCCTTTCGGTCATGACCCAAAGCTCATGACCATAGGTGAGGATGGGAACGTAGATCGACCGGTAAATTGAGAGCTTTGCCTTCCGGCTCAGCTCCTTCTTCACCACAACGGATCGGTACAACGTCCGCATTACTGAAGACGCCGCACCGATCCGCCTGTCGATCTCACGATCCACTCTTCCCTCACTCGTGAACAAGACTCCTAGGTACTTGAACTCCTCCACTTGGGGCAGGGTCTCCTCCCCAACCCGGAGATGGCACTCCACCCTTTTCCGGGCGAGAACCATGGACTCGGACTTGGAGGTGCTGATTCTCATTCCGGTCGCTTCACACTCGGCTGCGAACCGATCCAGCGAGAGCTGAAGATCCCGGGCAGATGAAGCCATCAGGACCACATCATCTGCAAAAAGCAGAGACCTAATCCTGCGGTTACCAAACCGGAACCCCTCAACGCCTTGACTGCGCCTAGAAATTCTGTCCATAAAAGTTATGAACAGAATCGGTGACAAAGGACAGCCTTGGCGGAGTCCAACCCTCACTGGAAATGTGTTCGACTTACTGCCGGCAATGCGAACCAAGCTCTGGCACTGATCGTACAGGGAACGGACCGCCACAATAAGACAGTCCGATACCCCATACTCTCTGAGCACTCCCCACAGCACTTCCCGAGGGACACGGTCGAATGCCTTCTCCAAGTCCACAAAGCATATGTAGACTGGTTGGGCAAACTCCCATGCACCCTCAAGAACCCTGCCGAGAGTATAGAGCTGGTCCACAGTTCCACGACCATCATCTAGCAAAGCTGAATTCGACCAAGCAACCCCCCCGTACCAGAAAACACTTGATGAAAGCGGATACAAGTTCACCCTCACCTATGAACCCACTCCAGGAAACCAACCAAAAAGGAGCAGAAGACGAAACAACATCATCTGGTACAATCCGCCATTCAGCAAAAACGTCTCAACCAATATCGGCCACAAGTTCCTCACTCTGATCGACAAACACTTCCCTGAAGGCAACACCCTAAGAAAAATATTCAACAAGAACAACATTAAATTGAGCAACAGCTGTATGAATAACATAAAACAAATCATTTCAAAACACAACAAAGCAATTGCAAAAGGACTGCCCACCCCCAGACTAAACGACTTTGAAACCAATAAGGAATGTAACTGTCGCAAGAAACCTGATTGCCCTCTCAACGGAGGGTGCTTACAGACATCAGTCGTTTACCAAGCGAAGGTAACACGCAAGGACATTAACACATCCGACACGTACGTAGGATTAACCGAAGGAGCGTTCAAAACAAGATAGAATATCAATCAATCAATCAATCAATGTTTACTTATATATCCCTAAATCACTAGTGTCTCAAAGGGCTGCACAAACCACTAATCACAACGCCTCCTTTAGAAACCAGACTTTGCGGAATTCTACAGAACTCAGCAAACACATTTGGAACCTCAAAGACAATAATGTTGAATATTCAATAACATGGCAAATTCTTGCATCCAGCACACCTTACAACAGTGGTAATAAAAGATGCAACCTATGCTTAAAAGAGAAACTGTTTATTATATATCATCCAGATCTATCATCCCTCAACATGCGCAGTGAAATCATTTCAACATTGTATGTGAATGCTTCCATTAAAATCTCCTGATGATTGAGGGAACCCCTCATGAAACAGTTCTGTAGAGATGAAGTAGTCTTGCGAGTTTTCCCATACCTACACATATATATATATATATATATATATATATATATATATATATATATATATACATATATATATATATATATAAGTTTATATATACATAAAAATATATAAATATTTATATACATATATGTGACAGTTTGACCCCACACTGTCACTGTTTGACCTTTGGCTTCCTCACAAACCGGGCACATTTGTTCAACATGGACACACTACTAACATTCAATAGTGTTAGTGAAAAGGCTCAACAAACAAATTGTAACATCTCACTCACCATGGCTCTGAAGGTGTGGCTAAAAGAGTCAGGAAGGGGCTGAGGGCTTTATGTAGGTGAGCACACCTGCTTGGACTAATTAGGCCTAATGTGGGCCAAACCATGATTGTCAGTAACTGGGTGTTGAAGAGGGACAATGGACATTTGAAAGTTGTGTTTTCTAAGCCTGAATACACAGGGTACAAAAATGACTGCTTTACAAATACAAAAGTACAATGTGAATACTTTTTAGACATGTGATAGTTACTTATGGTGTAAATTACAAAATAACTGATTTCTGAATTCCTCCTGTCAAATTGGTCCCAGCTAGTGGGCGGGGCTATGGGCTTTTTAAGTGGGGAAAATGCCATGTTTCTGCCAGGGGTGGAAGCTTCCGGAAGGAGAGACGCGGAACTACCAAACATTTGGAGTGAATTTGGCGGCGGCGAGAGTGTCTAAATCTGTTTTGGCGGTTGAGCATAAGCTGTTTTGTGACTGGATCGAGATGGAAGGGGATAGTGACGGGATGTATGAGGATAGTATGGAAATGGATCGGACTAGAGGGGAGAGAGGAAAGAAGGGGAGAGGAGGGAGTGAAGGAAAGTCGAGTGCTAAAAGAGTGCATGAAGACGATGAAGAGGTTGATAAGAGGAAAAGGGTTATGGTGGATGAATATAAGATAATTTATACATTTAAATCAAACCAAGATATGAATGACATTAGTTTGATGACACTGGTTAAGGGATTAAAGAAGGACATTGGAGAGGTGGAGATAGCGAAGGTGCTCAGGGACGGACGGCTGTTGATTAAATGCAAAAATGGAGAGCAAAAGAACAAAGCAATGCGATTGCAAAAACTGTGCAACAAAATAATAAAGGAAAAAATCGAAGTGGGAGAACGAAAGGGGGCAAGAGGAGTCGTGACAGGAATCCCAAGAGGAGAAAATTTAGATGATCTGAAAAGAGAAATAAAAGGAGGAACTGTCACTATGATGAAAAGAATGATGGCATTTAGGAACAGTGAAAAGACTGAGAGCGAATCCGTGCTAGTGCAATTTGCAGAGGAGGTCCTACCAGAGAGAATCATGATTGGGTATTTAAGCTTCTATGTTAGAGCTTACGTGCCACCCCCAGTACGTTGTTTCAAGTGCCAACGCTATGGGCACATGGCTAGTGTTTGTCATGCTAAGATGAGATGTGGACGGTGTGGAGGAGAGCATGAATATGGACAATGTGGAGAAAATGAACAGGTCAAGTGTTGTAATTGTGGCGGGAATCACACAGCAGCGTATGGGGGTTGCATCATAAGAAAACAGGCAACAGAAGTGCAGCGATTCAGAGTTGAAAGAAATATTACATACGCAGAGGCAGTTAAAATAAGAAATCAAGAAAGTGCAGAACAGGACAGGAGTGAAAATAGTTCAAGAAATAAAAAACAAGAGGCAGCAAATACAGGAATTTCCATGGACAAACTAGTTGTATTCCTGGCTTACGTGATAAACTGTACAGAACAGGCTAGAAACAAGACTGAGAAAATCAAAATAATTGTCAAAGCAGCAGCAAAGTTTTTAAATTTAAAAGAACTATCCTGGGAACAGATGCAAGGTGAGCTACAGAGAGTAGACGAGACCGAGTCATGTTACCACAATCCAACGCCATGTTAATTGTTCAGTGGAATGCCAGAAGTTTGATAGCAAATGGACAGGAATTAAAGGGATATATTAATAATATGAAAAATAAACCACATATAATATGTATTCAAGAAACATGGCTGAAGCCAAAATTAAACTTTATAATAAAAGGATATATAACGATACGTAAAGATAGGAATGATGGGCAAGGAGGAGGATGTGCCATATTTATTAAGGAAGATATGCATTATTCAATATTAAAAGTAAAACAAGAACTAGAGATAGTAGGAGTAGAAGTATGGAATAATAAAGAAAGATACAAAGTACTAAACTTCTATAATCCATGCAAGAAATTAGAAATTCACCAACTAGAAACAATAATCGAGCACTGGAGTGGCAATATTATTTGGTGTGGTGACTTTAATGCACATAGCACAATGTGGGGTGAAAGGGATGACTGGAATGGGGATACATTGGAAGCACTTTTGGAGGAAAAAGAACTGGTGTGTGTGAATGATGGGTCGGGAACAAGGTTAGATGTCACGGGTAAAGAAACAGCAATAGATTTAACACTAGTGTCACAAGGGTTAGCAGGAAAGGTGGAGTGGGAAGTAAATAAATACAGCACTATGGGAAGTGATCACTATCCAATCTTCATTCACATAAACATAAATCATAGGACAGAAAGCACTAGGATAGAAGGAAGATGGAAGTATAATCAAGGTGACTGGGGGAAATTTAGGGAAATTACCGACATAACTTTAAAGGAAGTAGATATAAATCAAGATATTGAACAATTAAATACAAATATTACAAAGTGCATAATAGAAGCAGCCGAACAGAGCATACCAAGGAATAGTATAGGGAGAAGAAGGAAGATAGTGCCGTGGTGGACACAAGAGTGCACAGATGCAATACAAGAACGGAATAGAGCATTTAGAATACTGAGAAGAACACATCATTTCCAAGACATGATCCAATATAAAAGGCATCAAGCTAGAGTAAGGTATGTTATTAAAAAAACAAGAAAACACCATTGGAGAACTTTTTGTGAAACACTAAATAGAACTACTCCTTTAAGCCAAGTGTGGGGAATGATCAAGAGAATGTCAGGGGTCAGAAAAGAACATAAAAATCATGTGATGAAAATGGAACACGGAGTGTGGTAGGAAATAAAGAAAAAGCAGAACTTTTAGCAAAAACCTTTGTTAAAGTGCTCAGTAATGATAATTTGAGAAATGTAGAAAAACAAAGGAGAGAATAAACAATTAGTTTAAATATTAAGGAAATGAAGGAAGACAACGATAATAGTTTTACCAACACTATGGATATGACATTTTCTTTGGATGAAATGGTTCGAATTTAAAAAAAAGTTAAAAATACGACGCCAGGGAAAGACCTGGTGAGTTATCAAATGATCAAAAATTTAGGTAGCATCGGCAAAGAAGTGGTTTTGAAATTATATAATAGGATATATGAAGAAGGGAAATTACCAGATGAGTGGAAAACAGCTCTAATAATTCCAATATGCAAGCCAGGGAAAGATCCGGAAGAGGCAGGAAATAATAGGCCGATAGCATTGACCTCAGATTTGGGCAAAGTAATGGAAAAAATGATTAATGAAAGATTAATATATTATTTAGAGTCAAAAGAAATTATAAAAAACTACCAAAGTGGTTTTCGCAAAGCAAGAAGCACAAATGACCCAGCAGTGCAGCTGGAAGAGGAAATTAGAAA
Source organism: Nerophis ophidion (assembly GCF_033978795.1). NCBI lineage: Eukaryota > Metazoa > Chordata > Actinopteri > Syngnathiformes > Syngnathidae > Nerophis > Nerophis ophidion. The sequence continues at coordinate 20,917,388 of NC_084630.1, read as the reverse complement.
GGGACAAATAAATAAAGAAAGTATAATTGCGGTATTTTTTGACATAGAGAAAGCGTATGATATGTTGTGGAAACAGGGGTTGCTGATGAAACTAAATAAGATTGGGATTAGAGGAAGAACGTACAGATGGATAAAATACTTTTTAACAACTAGAACATTATTAGTAAAAATAGAGAATGAATATAGCAGAGAATACGAAGTGGAAAATGGGACCCCACAAGGGAGTATAATAAGTCCAGTACTATTTTCCATCATGATAAATGAAGTTTTTAGTGAAGTGGAAGGGTTAGTGGAGGTGGCATTGTTTGCTGATGATGGAGTGATGTGGAAGAGAGGTAGAAATACAAATCATATAGAAAAGAAGATTCAAAAAGCGGTAAATAATTTTCAAGACTGGGGGACGGCTTGGGGTTTAAGATTCTCTGTTGGAAAGACAAAAGTCATACATTTTACGAAGAGGAAAGTACAAAACAAGCTCCAAATAAAACTCTATGGAGAAAACATAGAAGAGGTACAAGTATTTAAATATTTAGGAATATGGTTTGATAAAAATATTAACTGGTCAACCCACATCAGCAAGATAGTGGAGAAAAGTAAAAAGGTGTTAAATATAATGAGGGCTTTGAGGGGTAAAGATTGGGGGGCTGATAGGTTGACATTGAAAACAATATATATCACTTTAATTCGATCTGTTATCGACTACGGATGCATTATTTATCAATCTGCTTCAAAAACTCTACTTGAGAAAATAGACCGGATCCAGTCGCAGGCTTTAAGATTATGTTGTGGAGCTACTAAATCTACTCCAGTGGCAGCATTACAAGTAGAAATGAATGAAAAACCTTTGGACATGAGGAGAGATCAACTCGCAGCAGTTTATTGGGTAAACTTAAAAGGATCCAAGCAAGGACATCCAACCCGTCAAGTGCTACTAAATTGCCAAGAAAAAGGGAAGAAAAAAAATGAATAGTTTTGGGTGGATAATAGGAGATATATGTAAAAAAACACAAATTGACAATATTAAAGTGAGCCCTACAGTACCAATTCCTGCAATACCACCGTGGATGTATGACAACCCAAAGGTAAACATGCAATTACTGAAGAATAGACATTTAAATAGTTACCAAATAGAACAATGGATTGAGGAAATGTTTTTTGATAATATTATGATATACACAGATGCATCAAAAACCATAAATAGTAAAGTAGGAGCTGCTGCAGTTATCCCACAGAGAAATATAGTGTTAAATAAAAGAATTAGTGATAAACTATATGTTTTTACAGGGGAATTGGTAGCAATGTATATGGCAGTTAACTGGATAGAGGAAAACAAAGCAAGGAAAGTAGTCGTGTGCTCGGACTCCAGCAGTGCATTGACGAGCATAAAAAACATAACATCAGAAACAAGACTAGATATAGTTTATGAAATAGTTCAGGCAATCTACAGGATAAATAAAGCGGGAAGTGTGGTAACATTTCTCTGGGTTCCTGCTCATGTAGGAGTTGAGGGAAATGAGTTAACTGATAGGTACGCAAAACAAGCAACCACTAAAACAGAAGTAAACATGGAGATTAAGCACAGTAAAGAAGAAGTGAAGAGCATAATTAAGATAGAACACAATAAAAAGTGGCAGGATAATTGGAATAAGGAAACAAAAGGTAGAGAGTTTTACAAAGTCCAGAGGAAAGTAGGTGTAATGAGAGGAGGGGGTAGAAATAGGAAAGAAGAAGACATTATTACTAGAATGAGATTAGGCCATATCTAAATAGTTCACTAAAATTGATAGGCAAACATACTACAGGGCTGTGTGATTTTTGCCACCAGATAGAAAATGATGACCATGTCTTAATACAATGTAGGAAATATAATAGAGAAAGAGAAATACTGGAAAATAAGTTAGCAAAAGAAAATATTAGGTTAGAAGTGGGAGGTATATTAGGATTGCATTCAGAAAACATAGGGTATAAAGCAATATACACATATTTAAAAAACACTGGGTTAAGTAAAAGATAGGGATCCACCTCGGTCCACACTCCATTACAGTAGGTGGCGGTAATGCACACCTACTGTTCTTTTGTTTTTATGCCAACCGCCATAAAAACAAAAGAAGAAGAAGAAGAAGAAGAAGAAGTTTCTGCCAGTCTGCTGTCTGTCACTGCCAGAGGAGGGTGTCTGTCCTGGCCAAGAGTTTCGAGGTTCATACATCAAACCAACTACTGAGGTGATTATTTTGATGATGATATTATATTGTGATGTAACCAATTCAATGAGTTTTGTTGATTGCTAATTTATTTTGCTAAATCTGTTTTGTCATTTAATTCTTTACTTTGATATATTTGATGTTTTGATTGTGAATACATATATTTTGATATAATGGATGATTTATATTTAGATTATTTTTTATATGCTTTTTGACTAATTATATATAGGCCTATTTAACGCATGCGACTTTTTGAAATATATTTAGAATATAAATTTGCTATATATAATATACGATACTAATATTGTCTTTATTTATTACTGTTACAGATTGTGGGTGCTCTGTCTTTCTGTTGTTGTTCATCTCTTGACACTGTTTGGGATTTCAAATAAATGTTTGTAAACTGTTACCACTGCGTGCCTTGCCATCCTTGATTTAAAGTCCGGTTTGCAAACGTTACATTACCTTCACCCGAGGCGGGGTGTGACATATATACACATATACATATATATTAGGGGTGTAACGGTACGTGTATTTGTATTGAACCGTTTCGGTACGAGGGTTCCGGTTCGGTGCGGAGGAGTACCGAACGAGTTACACACGAACATATGAAGTAGCCGCCTATGCTAAAGTCTTAACAAGCTGCTCCGCTCCGTTCTGCCTCTGTCTGTACACAGCACCCTGCATTGCCCCTCCACACAACCATCTGATTGATTACATACAAAGCCAATCAGCAATGCGTATTCAGAGCGCATGTCGTCAGCGCTTCAGTGTCGATGTCGAGCAGATAGGTGTTTAGCAGGGGAGCAACGCACTCTCCCCAAATTATATTCAAGTCAACTACTTTCTAAACATCACTATGAGCCCGTTGACCTTCTAGAAACAAACTGCAGCTCAGCTCACTCGCAGTCCTGACTTTAGGTGAAGGCTAATTAGCTTTTAGCGTAACGTTAACTTATTTTGCGGTGCGTGTGTGTGTGTGTGTGTGTGTGTGTGTGTGTGTGTGTGTGTGTTACGGACAGTGTTGATTGAGGTGTTAAAGCAGCAAAAAAGGACATTATATAAATGAAGAGTTTCTGTCTCTGATAGTGTATAAAATATTGTAAGTGCATCATAAAGCCTACATGAACTCCATGGTGGTCAGGGATGAATTTTCAGCTATAGTTAAATTAATCATTAGTAATGTAGCAGCGTATTTTTTAATAGCAGGGTCACTGCTAACACATGTTGACAAAAATATAACATTTACATAATAAAAGTCAACAACAGGCTTCCCAAATGCTGTAATTAATTAAGCATGATGAGTTGACTTGAAACTGTTTAATTTTGCACTTTTTATATGTAGAAGAAAAGTTGTGTCATTTTATTTCATCCAAGCAACAACTTGAAGCGGTTTAATGTGGATTAACGTGGGCAGAATTATACTGTTCCCAATGTTAAAAGGATCAAGCCATCGTTTACAAATTTGGTAAATAAATAACCAAAAAATGTATAGTTTGTTGTTTTCTTACTGTACTAAAAATGTACCAAACCGTGACCTCTAAACCGAGGTACGTACCAAACCGAAATTTTTGTGTACCGTTACACCCCTAATATATATACATATAAATATACACATATAAATATATATGTGTGTGTATATATATATATATATATTTCAAAACTTAAATCTATAGATCAACTTCAGATCTATTTGTCAATATAAAATCTAAAAAAATTATTTATAATCTTAAAGAATTTTAAAGAAAACCCCCTGTCTTTATAGCCAAAACACACAATATGCAACATTGTCCCCCAACAAATGTGAAATATTTGGAGTTGAGTTTGAGTTGATTTGGAACATGCATGCATACAACATGATGCATCACAATTTCCAGTTTCTCTTTTCAACATGTTTGAAAAGGAATAGGAAGAATTAGAGCGTATTTAATACTACCCCTTCTTCTCTACATAGCAGTTAACACTTTTGTTCACTTCCTGTTCTCAATTTATTCACAATATACTCCATAACTAATAACATTGAAAAATAAATGAATAGTAATTAGTGAAGTAAGTTATATTTCATTTGGTGAGTTACGTAAGATTATCTAGAAAATGAATGGATGCATGAAATAAATTCATAATGTTTATTATGGTTCTTGTCCTTTGTACTTTGTAAACACTTTAAGTTTGAAGAGTTTCTTGAACTGGATCATATTAGAACATTGTTTGACTGCTTTGCTTAATCCATTCCATTATTTAATTCCACATACTGATATACTGAAGGTCTTAAGTGTTGTACGTGCGTACAAATGTTTTAAATTCCATTTTTCTCTAAGATTATATTTCTCCTCTTTTGTTGAGAAGAATTGTTGTACATTCTTGGCTAGCAGGTTGTACTTTTCTTTGTGTATCATTTTAACTGTTAGCAAATTCAATATGTCGCGCAATTTCAGTATTTGTGACTCAATAAATAAAGGATTTGTATGTTCTGTATATCAAACATTATGTTTTATTCTAACTGATCTTTTTTGTAACACGGTTAATGAATGAAGTGTACTTTTGTAGTTATTTCCCCATATTTCCACACAATAACTCAGATATGGCAGCACTAGTGAGCAGTTTGGTTTTATTCATTATTGACGTGTTCCTTGCTACTTTATGTTGTATATTTTTGATATGAGATTTCCAGTTCTATTTCTCATCAATCATGATACCCAGAAATTTGAAGTTTCATTTACTCTTTCAATTACAGATGTCCGATAATATCGGACTGCTGATATTATTGGCCGATAAATGCTTTAAAATGTGATATCGGAAATGATCGATATTGGTTTCAAAAAGTAAAATGTATGACGTTTTAAAAGGCCACTGTATGGAGCGGAACATATTCGGTAAAACACGGACGTAGGGCATACTTGCCAACCCTGCGGATTTTCCCGGGAGACTTCCGAAGTTCAGTGCCCGTCACGAAAATCTCCCGGGGTAACCATTCTCCAGAATTTCTCCCGATTTCCACCCAGACAACAATATAGGGGGTGTGCCTTAAAAGGCACTGCCTTCGCGGGCTGGCCCAATCACATAATATCTACGGCTTTTCACACACACACAAGTATGTGCAAGGCATACTTGGTCAACAGCCATACAGGTCACACTGAGGGTGGCCGTATAAACAGCTTTAACACTGTTACAAATATGCACCACACTGTGAACCCACACCAAACAAGAAGGACAAACATATTTTGGGAGAACATCCGCACCGTAACACAACATAAATACAACAGAAGAATACCCAGAACCCTTTGCAGCACTAACTCTTACGGGACGCTACAATATACACACCCCATTATCCCCTACCCCGCCCACCTCAACCTCCTCATGCTCTCTCAGGGAGAGCATCTCCCAAATTCCAAGCTGCTGTTTTGAGGCATGTTACAAAAAATAAAGCTCTTTGTGACTTCAATAATAAATATGGCAGTGCCATGTTGTCATTTTTTTCCATAACTTGAGTTGATTTATTTTGGAAAACCTTGTTACATTGTTCAATGGACCCAGCGGGGCATCACAAGAAAATTAGGCATAATAATGTGTTTATTCCACGACTGTATATATTGGTATCGATTGATATTGGAATCGGTAATTAAGAGTTGGACAATATCGGAATATCTGCAAAAAAGCCATTATCGGACATCTCTCCTTTCAATTTCTAATATGTCTATTTTTATTTGTGTTTCACTTTCCTTCTACTGTTACCAAATAGCATTATTGCAGTTTTACTGAGATTTCAAAATAGTCTGTTTTTGTCAAAAATACCTTTTGAATATGTTTATATCTTCTGTTATTATTTGGTGGTGACAGTACACCTACTTTGAGAGAAGAGCTACAGTGATGCATGGTTGGTAATGGTTTAAAGTCATATCCAACACTAGCAGGAACAAGTTTTTATCGTCAATATCTGCTCCTAAGTTTGATTTGTTTATGTTTTCTGCTGGTGGTGTGCCTTTGAACTTTTTTCAATGAAAAGCATGTGGTTGAAAAACACTGGTCTAGATGGCAGAGTGTTCACAGTGTCACTACATTGTGGACCTAAGGTCTAGCGTCCCCAAAAACAAAGATAACGTGGAGGGAGAAAGTGTAAAAGTACCCTGCGACATTGAACAGGACATCGACGTGGACATGTTCCTTGGCCAGGGCCTCCACTTGGTCTTTCTTGGTCACATCCACCACTTTGGTCTTTATTCCTGTGAGAGAAGATATTTAAAGTCACTACATTGTAACAAAATACTAACCCCGTTTCCATATGAGTTGGGAAATTGTGTTAGATGTAAATATAAACAGAATACAATGATTTGCAAATCATTTTCAACCCATAATCAGTTGAATATGTTACAAAGACAACATATTTGATGTTCAAACTGATAAACATTTTTTTTTTTCCAACTAATCACAAACTTTAGAATTTGATGCCAGCAACACGTGACAAAGGAGTTGGAAAAGGTGGCAATAAATACTGATAAAGTTGAGGAATGCTCATCAAACACTATTTGGGAACATCCCACAGGTGTGCAGGCTAATTGGGAACAGGTGGGTGCCATGATTGGCTATAAAAACAGCTTCCCAAAAAATGCTCAGTCTTTCACAAGAAAGGATGGGGCGAGGTACACCCCTTTGTCCACAACTGCGTGAGCAAATAGTCAAACAGTTTAAGAACAACATTTCTCAAAGTGCAATTGCAAGAAACTGAGGGATTTCAACATCTACGCTCCATAATATCAAAAGGTTCAGAGAATCTGGAGAAATCACTCCACGTAAGCGGCATGGCCAGAAACCAACATTGAATGACCGTGACCTTCGATCCCTCAGACAGCACTGTATCAAAAAACGACATCAATCTCTAAAGGATATCACCACATGGGCTCAGGAACACTTCAGAAACACACTGTCACTAAATACAGTTCGTCGATACATCTGTAAGTGCAAATTAAAGCTCTCCAATGCAAAACGAAAACCATTTATCAACAACATCCAGAAACGCCGCCGGCTTCTCTGGGCACGAGGTCATCTAAGATGGACTGATGCAGACTGGAAAAGTGTTCTGTGGTCTGACGAGTCCACAGTTCAAATTGTTTTTGGAAATATTCGACATCGTGTCATCCGGACCAAAGGGGAAGCGAACCATCCAGACTGTCATCGACGCAAAGTTGAAAAGCCAGCATCTGTGATGGTATGGGGGTGCATTAGTGCCCAAGGCATGGGTAACTTACACATCTGTGAAGGCACCATTAATGCTGAAAGGTACACACAGGTTTTGGAACAACATATGCTGCCATGTAAGCACCGTCTTTTTCATGGACGCCCCTGCTTATTTCAGCAAGACAATGCCAAGCCACATTCAGCACGTGTTACAGCGTGGATTCGAAGTAAAAGACTGCGGGTACTTTCCTGGCCCGCCTGCAGTCCAGACCTGTCTCCCATGGAAAATGTGTGGCGCATTATGAAGCGGAAAATACGACAGGGGAGACCCCGGACTGTTGAACGACTGAAGCGCTACATAAAACAAGAATGGGAAAGAATTCCACTTTCAAAGCTTCAACAATTAGTTTCCTCAGTTCCCAAACGTTTATTGAGTGTTGTTAAAAGAAAAGGTGATGTTACACAATGGTGAACATGCCCTTTCCCAACTACTTTGACATGTGTTGCAGCCATGAAATGGTAAGTTAACTATTATTTTGCAAAAAAAATAAAGTTTAAGAGTTTGAACTTTAAATATCTTGTCTTTGTAGTGCATTCAATTGAACATGGGTTGAAAATGATTTGCAAATCATTGTATTCTGTTTATATTTACATCTAACACAATTTCCCAACTCATATGGAAACAGGGTTTGTAATAATAAGAATCTTCTAAGTCTTAACTTGAAGGAAAACGGGTAAAAGGTTGAATTTTTGCACTGCTTTTTAGATGGGATTGGAAAAAATAACTAGCAGTACAAAAATGACATACTCGGGGTGTGAATCTTTGGGCATCAAATGATTCGAACCGATTCCTGGGGTGTCGATTCGATTCAGAATTTATTCTTGAATCAAACCGATTCCGGCGATGTATTTTTGGAAATTGCTTCCGACTTGTTCCATGTTTACACACGTCGCAGGAACCAGGCGTGCCGTTTCAACAAAGTTTAAATGGTCATGTTTTCAATCAACAATCTTTTCAGATGTTTTCTCTCCGGTCTCTCCCACCTCCACTGTTAAAGACAACAGATGATTAGATTACCACATACCACCTGTGAAATCTAATCACCTGCCAGCTGTGTCTCGCCGACAGCACATGCCCCGCCCCTATCCGATGGTGCTTCGCCCTCAACACCAACGACCTATGCTCCTGCGGGCGCCCTGATCACACTCTCCCTCCACAGTATTATGTGGTTATGAAGAAAATAGGCTATAGGTTCGAAAGGCTCATTCTGGTTACATAGAGATGGCCTAAAAACTTGTGTTTTTTTTTCAAAATTGACGCCCATAAAACAATTTTTTATTTTGTATTGGTTTTTGAAAATTATTGAGCTGGTACGAATCATGATTCAGATCTGAATTGATTCAAACCGATTCTCGCAATGTAATATTTGGTATAATTATTCTGAAAACAGGTTAAAGGTTAGAAAAGCTAATTCTGGTTGCAAGGAGATGGCCTAAAAACTTGATGCCCATAAAAAAAAAAGAATGGGGAAAATTGTTCTAATTTTTGAAAATTATAAATCAATTTAAAATCGGGATGGTACGAATTAGGGCGGGGCAATTTATCGATATACTCGATATTTCGCGGACTTGTCTCTGTGCGATATCGAAAATGACTATATGGTGATATTGGAGTATACGTTCTCACGCAGTTGTTTTTAGCTGCGGGCATTACACTGCTTGCGTTTCACACTATTTCTTGTCTCTCCTTGTCATAGAGACTAAAAACAAGCGCACCTTCTTACATACATTACGCGTGCAACGTCATATGCTCCCGTGGAGCACACAGGTAGCGACATGGTAACGTTAGCTGTGATGCTAACGGTGTGGTGCGGGTGGTAATACGAGAGAAAGAAGGTGCGAATCTAGGTAACAAACGGAGGAGGAATTTTTTCCCAAGAAAAACAGCAGGAGGTGGTTTGGCTTCAAGCGGTAAGATGTTGAACAATTATGCGGCAAAAGCGTTGCTACGAAAAGTAGCAGCACTGCTAATGTAGCATCATTTGAAAAGTCACCCGCTAGAGAATGCAGAGAGCTAACTCCGCATGTCAACATCTGCGTTCGGTGCCACACCAACAAAATGTCGAAGCAACTATTACCAGATCAACACCGTATGAAAAAAATAGTCAACAACAGAAGGAGATAACGTCCGCAGGAACCTACCACATAGCGAAGGACATACACTATTTATTTTCCTATTATGCAGCTCATTTTTATCTGACAGTTACTGAAGTGAAGTGAATTATATTTATATAGCGCTTTTCTCAAGTGACTCAAAGCGCTTTACATAGTGACACCCAATATCTAAGTTACATTTAAACCAGTGTGGGTAGCACTGGGAGCAGGTGGGTAAAGTGTCTTGCCCAAGGACACAACGGCAGTAACTAGGATGGCACAAGCGGGAATCGAACCTGCAACCCTCAAGTTGCTAACACGGCCACTCTACCAACCGAGCTATGCCGCCCCAAAAATACTGAAATATCTTGTGTGACATCATGCACAAAAGTGCACTTTATTTGTTTTAAACTATTGTCGTGGTGTTCTGTACAAAAAGTGCACTTTAATTTAGTGTTGTTTTGATAAGTCATCTTAGTGACATCGTATAATAATCTGTATCGGCCCTGGAAAATTTTTTTTATTCCATTCTCTATTATTGAGTATATGTGAATGAAAAAACAATATTGTACTTAACCTGTTTGTATACTTAATATGGTCAAGTATCAGGTGTTTATGTATTTTATTTGCGATTAAGAATCGGACTATTTTCCTGCTTCTTTTCAGACACACTATCTTTTTTTAAATACCACTATTGTATCATGCAGATAAAGATATTGTATTGGAAATGCTCTTTTTACTTTGAATTGTGTTTGCTGGTTGGGAATAAAATGGGTAACTGAATAGTTGAATTAATAACCAGTTTTGTATTACTGACTGCAGTACAATATGTTGCCAGCAGATGGAGGCACTTTACACCATCCCCTACCTGGAATGCCATCCAGCTCCTTGAGCTTCTCTGCATTAATGTCGGTTGCAGTGACTTGAGCTCCCTCCCTTGCAAAGGCCTGCCAATCAAAAAAAGGAGGGAAAAAAACACAATAGCATCACACACTGATACAAAAGTCATGCCGCGTTAAAGGGAAAAACCAGTTAAAGTGCTCCAAATTCAACTACACTACGCACTTTTTGCAGGTGACTTTCATGAAAAAGATCTGTGGCAACATTAAAACCCCATTAGCTGTTTTCTATAGTCACCCTATGACAGCTCCTAAACCTTATATAGCTCAACTGAAATCCATTGGAACTGCAGTCAGGCGCTGCAGGCAGGATTGAGTGTGTCATTAAGAGCTCGCATCGCAGCACCTTTACTGGTCCAAACTGAAATGTTCAACAACTCCACATTGCTCTCTTTCTAATGACTGAATAATAAGTGATCTGGACCCGATCGCTGCAAGGGAACAACTGCTTCACTTACACACACACGCACACGCACACACACACGCACACGCACACGCACACACTTTAAGGCATGCCTGGGCAAAATACGGCCCGTGGGCCACATGCGGGCCGTTATAATTTTCAATCCGGGCCGCCGGACGTTCTACATATTTTATTATACATTTAACATCAAAACTGTTGCCGCTATTATGATGTGCACTGCTGTTTTTAAATGACCATACGTCTTGAACTATAGAAAGTTTTCCAATGGTGGAAATCTGCACTTTTGGTGTTATACTAGTTATTATGATAATGTAGGTCACAGCAACTCAGACTAGGAACAAAACAGAGCAGGCGGGGTTTGTATCCAGAGCAGCCAGCCCGAAACACATGTGTCAGAAAGCAGATTTTTATGTGATAATATACCATATTGTAGATGTTTATTACACTCTGCATTCATATGTTGCTGTTTTTCACATTTTTTTTGTGTTTTGCTTGATTGTAAAAGATACACAACTATGGAGGAGCTGGTCTGAGAAGTAAAAGAGGAGCTAGGTTCATATGTTGTTAATATTCAGTGTTTTATTGTTTATAGTTAATATTGTAAATCACACTTTCTTTATTTTAATGTACATCTTGGGTGTTCCATTCAGTAAAAAACTGTAAAATTAAATTCCGTTTTTTTGAGGAGGTCTGTTTTTAGAACTCTATCGGACATTGTGACTTTTGGTATTAGTGTTCCTAAATAAAAAGGGACACTAATATTACAGGTGTTTATTACACTTTGCATTCATATTTTGTTGTTTTTCACATTTTTGTTGTGTTTTGCTTGATTGTAAAAGATACAGAACTCTGGAGGAGCTGGTCTGAGAAGTAAAAGAGGAGCCAAGGTTCATAAGTTGTAAATATTCAGTGTTTTATTGTTCATAGTTAATATTGTAAATCCTATTTTCTTTATTTTAATGTACATCTTGGGTCTTCCATTGAGTAAAAAACTGTGAAATTCCATTCTGTTTTTTTGAGGTGGTGTGTCATAACATTTTTAGAACTCTATCGGATATTGTGACTTTTGGTATTAGTTTTCCTAAAAAAAAAAGTTACGCTAATAGTATAGGTGTTTATTGCACTTTGCATTCATATTTTGTTGTTTTTCACATTTTTGTTGTGTTTTGCTTGGTTGTAAAAGATAGACAACTATGGAGGAGCTGGTGTGAGAAGTGAAAGAGGAGCGACGTTCATATGTTGTTAATATTCAGTGTTTTATTGTTCATAGCTAATATTGTAAATCCCACTTTCTTTATTTTAATGTACATCTTGGGTGTCCCATTAAGTAAAAAACTGTGAAATTCCATTCCATTTTTTTTGAGGTGGTGTGTCATAACGTTTTTAGAACTCTATCCGACATTGTGACTTTTGGTATTAGTGTTCCTAAAAAAAAAGGGACACTAATATTATACGTGGTTATTCCACTTTGCATTCATATTTTGTTGTTTTTCACATTTTTGTTGTGTTTTGCTTGATTGTAAAAGACACACAACTATGGAGGAGCTGGTCTGAGAAGTAAAAGAGGAGCGACGTTCATATGTTATTAATATTCAGTGTTTTATTGTTCATAGCTAATATTGTAAATCCCATTTTCTTTATTTTAATGTATATTTTGGGTCTCCCATTCAGTAAAAAACTGTACAATTAAAATTCCGTTTTTTTGAGGTGGTCTGTCATAATGTTTTTAGAACTCTATCGGATATTGTGAATTTTGGTATTAGTGTTCCTGAAAAAAAGGAACACTAATATTATACGTGGTTATTCCACTTTGCATTCATATTTTGTTGATTTTCACATTTTTGTTGTTTTTTGCTTGATTGTAAAAGATACACAACTATGGAGGAGCTGGTCTGAGAAGTAAAAGAGGAGCGGGGTTTATATGTTGTTATTATTCTGTGTTTTATTGTTCATAGTTAATATTGTAAATCCCACTTTCTATATTTTAATGTATGTTTTGGGTGTCCCATTCAGTAAAAAACTGCAAAATTCCATTCCGTTTTTTTGTGGTGGTCTGTCATAACGTTTTTAGAACTCTATCGGATATTGTGACTTTTGTTATTAGTATTCCTAAAAAAAAGGGACAATAATATTATAGGTGTTTATTAAACTTTGCATTCATATTTTGTTGTTTTTCACATTTTATTATGTTTTGTTTGATTGTAGGGAGAGGGAAGTCTGGGCTTCCCGGCTTAAGGCTGCTGCCCCCGCGACCCGACCTCGGATAAGCGGAATAAGACGGATGGATGGATGGATGGATGTAAAAGACACACAACTATGGAGGAGCTGGTCTGAGTAGTAAATAAGGAGCGACGTTCATATGTTGTTAATTTTCAGTGTTTTATTGTTCATAGTTAATATTGTTAATCCCACTTTCTTTATTTTAATGTACATTTTTAGATGTCCAGTTCAGTAAAAAAAAAATTTAAATTCCATTCCGTTTTTTTGAGGTGGTCTGTCGTAACGTTTTTAGAACTCTATTGGATATTGTGAGTTTTGGTATTAGTCTTCCTAAAAAAAGGGACACTAATATTATAGGTGTTTATTACACTTTGCATTCATATTTTGCTGTTGTTCACACTTTTGTTGTGTTTTGCTTGATTGTAAAAGATACACAACTATGGAGGAGCTGGTCTGAGAAGTAAAATAGGAGCGAGGTTCATATGTTGTTATTATTCAGTGTTTTATCGTTCATAGATAATATTGTAAATCCTACTTTCTTTAGTTTAATGTACATTTTGGGTGTCCCATTTAGTAAAAAACTATAAAATTCCATTCCATTTTTTTGAGGTCGTCTGTCGTAACGTTTTTAGAACTCTATCGGATATTGTGACTTTTGGTATTATTCTTGAAAAAAGGGACACTAATATTATAGGTGTTTATTACACTTTGCATTCATATTTTGCTGTTTTTTACAATTTTGTTGTGTTTTGCTTGGTTGTAAAAGATACACAACTATGGAGTAGCTGGTCTGAGAAGTAAATAAGGAGCGATTTTCATATGTTGTTAATATTCAGTGTTTGATTGTTCATAGTTAATATTGTAAATCCCACTTTCTTACTTTATTTTAATGTACAGCTTGGGTGTCCCATTGAGTAAAAAACTGTGAAATTCCATTTTGTTTTTTGAGGTGGTGTGTCATAACGTTTTTAGAACTCTATCGGATATTGTGACTTTTGGTATTAGTGTTCCTGAAAAAAAGGGACACTAATATTATAGGCGTTTATTACACTTTGCATTCATATTTTGCTGTTTTTCACATTTTTGTTGTTTTGCTTCATTGTAAAAGATACACAACTATGGAGGAGCTGGTCTGAGAAGTAAAAGAGGAGCGAGGTTCATATGTTATTAATATTCAGTGTTTTATGGTTCAGCTAATATTGTAAACCCACTTTCTTTATTTTCATGTACATCTTGGGTGTACCATTCAGTAAAAAACTGTAAAATTCCATTCTGTTTTTTTGAAGTGGTCTGTCATAATATTTTTAGAACTCTATCGGATATTTTGACTTTTGGTATTAGCGGCCTTGAAAAAAAGAGACCCAAACTCACAGATTTTTACAGCTAAATGTGTACATATAATTTATACACACATCCACCTTGGCCCCCCAGACACATTTGTTTCTCTCAATGTGGCCCCCCAGTCCAAATATTTTCCCAGCTCTGCTCTTAGGGGATAAGATTGACCAATCTTGTCAAGGATGTTTGTAAACGACCCTCATGCCACATTGTGAGCAATCTGAAGGCGTCTTTCATCTCCTCCAGAATCCACGAGATCTTTGAGATGATACTTCCCCACAGCAAATGTCCATGTATGCAATGAAGGATTTTTGCAATAACGCCAATTTTACGGTAATGGCTACCCGTGATGTTAGAAAACATGTAAACGTGGAAAAAAACTATGAGATCCCGAGGATTATATCACTCCGAATAAATGCCACATAATGGAGGACCATTACCATTTGTTGTTTGCAAATCTACAGTCTTGACTGGCTTACTAAATAAACATTTGGTAGTGACAATGTGGAACAAATCCTTCTTGAATGTCATTACCACTGCGGCGGCACGTCCAATGCCCTGTGCGGCGGCTGACAACACAATCACTTTTCCATCCAGGCGACCCATGGCCAACACTGCAGCGCTATGGAAAAAGGAGAATAGAACAATAAGTACATTATTTGTTTTGTTTTTGTTTGGAAAAAAACACAGAAAACAGAAATTGGTGGTTATGATGTCAATTTCAAGTTGTTTGTTGATATTAGTGTAATTGTAGTCGCAGTAAGAAGTTACATTGTTCTCTTGTCGGCAGCTTCAGGGCGAAAACACATTTAGGATTAGATTATGAATTTATGTTCATTATTTATAACTGTCACGACTTGGACTTGGGCGTGGATTGTTTTCCCGAGGTGCAAACCGAATGGAGTGGACACGGCCTGAAGGTAAAGTCATTTTTTTTATTTTAACACTAACTACAAAAAAGGAAGCAAACAAAAGGCGCGCACAATGGCGGAGAACAAACTTGACTAATCAAACAAAACGTTCACAAAGGCAGACACTATGAACTATAAACAAAAACTTACTTGGCATGGAACTGTGAAACATGACATGAAGCAGAGTGGCATGACGTGAGTAGAGGTAAGAAATGGTGGTAGAAGGTGATGTTGCCAGGACGAAGAACAGAAACAAACCAGCTTAAATAGCAGTGACATGATCAGTGAAAACAGGTGCAAGACATGAAGACAGGTGAAAATTAATGGGTAGTCATGGAAACAAAATAAACAAGGAAGTGCAAAAACAGGAACTGAGTGTCCAAAAAACAAACAGAACAATACTAAAAAAAAACATGATCACGGAGACATGACAATGACGTTGTAATACCACTAATCCTTCACTACACTGTACTTAGTAATGCATTTTTTTAAATTATTGTATCGTTAAAATAATCAAACACAAAATAAAAGGGTAAGAATACATCAATAAAAATGTTTTATGTGTTTATTTAAAAGTAAATATTTTAAAATATAGTATAAAATACAAACTGCATAACAAACATCAATACCAGACAGGTGATGGAGTAAAATACGTAAATAACTCGATTAACAATTGTCACGATTTTAAAGCATTAAATTTAAAAAAAAATCCAACTATCTGCCAAAGTTTTGTTTTTATAAATATATATATATATATATATATATATATATATATATATATATATATATATATAATTGTAGTGCTAAAATAATTAAAAACTGAATAATGGGATACGAATAGATTAATAAACAATATGTTTTTAACAAAATATAAAAATTTAAAAAACTGCAAAAAATTACCCACAAAATATCACTTACATACAGTTAATAGAGTAAAATATTTTTTTAACTCCCAATTTTACAGCTTTGAATTTGAAAAAAAAAAAATAAAGAAATACACATTTGCTATGTTCTTTACAACTGTATCGTTAAAATAGTTACAAATTGAAAAGGGGTTAAATTTGCAGCATTGCAGTAGAAAAAAAAAAAGTTTAAAAAAAAAAAAAAATAAATAAAATATATATATATATATATATATATATATATATATATATATATATATATATATATATATATATGTCAAAGTTGATGTTTTTTTAATCGTAGTGCCAAAATAATAAAAAACTGAATAAAGGGATATCAATAGATCAATAAACAATATGGATTTTTTTTATGAAATGTAAAAATTATAAAATATATCCTTAAAAAAAATTACAAAATGCATAGTAAATTTCAATTCCATATAGTTATTGGAGTAAAATACTTGTTTGACTCATGTATTTTTTTAGCGAATTTAGACCTTAGAATTTGAAAAAAAATAATAGTAATTTCTCAAATATGCCATGTTTTTTTTTTTTTTTTTTTTACAACAGCATTGTTAAAAACAACTTTAAAGGGTTGGAATAGATCAATTAAAAGAAAAAGTTTTTATTAGACTATAAACAATTTTAAATATTTAAAAAAATACAAAATGCATACTAAATATCAATTACGAGAGAGTGGAAGACTTTTTTTTTTTAATTCAAGAAACAATAATCACAATTTTGCAGCCTTAAGTTTGTATAATTAATAGATATATATGCCATATTTTTTCAAGTATTTGTATGGTTAAAATAACTAAAATTTTAAATAAAAGATTAGATCAATTAAAATAAAACAATGCTGTTGTTGTTTTTTTTAAAGAACAATTTTAAAATATACTAAAAACTACAAAATGCATAATAAATAGTAATCCCAGACAGTTGATGGAGTAGAAGACTTGTTGAACTCCCGCAACAATTTCCACAATTTTACAGCATTAAATTCTAAAAATGTTTATATATACTGTATGCCATAGTTATGTAAATATTGTATTGTCAAAATGACTACAAGCTGAATAAAGGGGTAAGAATAGATCAATAAACATATTTTTTTTAATTAGATTTTTTTTCTAATAACATGTAAAAATTATCAAATATATCCTTTAAAAAAAGCATAATAAATGTTAATTTCATACAGTTAATGGACTAAAATACTGTTTTAACGCAGTTTTCTCCCGAATTTACAGCTTTGAATTTGAAAAAATTAAATAAATAAATAAAAATATGCTATGCTTTTTTTTTTTTACAGCTGTATTGTTAAACTAGTTAAAAAATGAAAAGGGGTCAAAATAGATCAGTTAAAAGAAAAGTTTTTTTATTAGAATAAAACAATTTTAAAAATTTAAAGATAATACAAAATATCAATTTCAACAGTTGTTGGAGTGGAATACTGATTTTCAATTCAAGTAACAATGATCACAATTTTGAAGCCTTAGGCTCCAGAGACACCCGCACCCCAAAAGGGACAAGCGGTAGGAAATGGATGGATGAAGTTTGGAAAATAAATCAATATGGCATACATTTATTTATTTTCCAAACTTCATCCAACAATTTCACAATTTTACAGCATTAAGTTCGAATAATGTTTATATATATGACATGGTTATTTCAATATTGTATTGTTAAAATGACTAAAAACTAAATAAAGGGGTAAGAATAGATCAATAAAATATTTTTTTTATATCTTTTTTTTTTTCAATGAAATATCAAATGTTTTAAAATGTATTAAAAATATCAACCCTGAACATTTGATGGAGTTAAAAACTTGTTTTATCTTGAGAAACAATTTTTATGATTTAACTGGTTTAATATAGTTAAAAGTAATTAAAAACTGAATGAATGGGTACTACTATATCAATAAACAACAAATAAATAAATTAATAATTTAAAAAAAATGTTTTTTATTAAAACATAATTTTAATAACAACTGTCTGGGATTGATATTTGACAGTCATTTTTTAGTGTATTTTAAAATACTAAAAAATAATTGTGAAATATCGATCCCAGACAGTTATTGTTGTACAAACTTTTTTAACTATAGCAACAATATTCACAATTTTACAGCATTAAATTTGAATCCAATATGAAATAAATAAAAAATATTTCATTGGTATTTTTTCAAGCAAACAAATCAAGTAAAAACTATTTAAAATCATCTTGTAAGACACACTGACAACAAAATTGCATGAAGGTCTAAATATTGGACTCTCTTTGTTGACTCAATTCCAATTATGCAAGCATGCAGCAAGCTGTGATTAATCATGATTAATTCAAATTTAAAAGTGTGATTATTTTGATTTAACAAAATGCAGTTTGGAGTTTTAAAGACGCCGAATCAACATAATATACAGAACATAACATTTTTATTTATCAGTCATCTTTTAAACACCACACAGCAATTTAAAGGCCTACTGAAATGAGATCTTCTTATTTAAACGGGAATAGCAGGTCCATGGCCCTGCGATGAGATGGCGACTTGTCCAGGGTGTACACCGCCTTCCGCCCAATTGTAGCTGAGATAGGCGCCAGTGCCCCCCGCGACCCCAAAAGGGAATAAGCGGTAGAAAATGGATGGATGGATGGATGGATGGATAGCAGGTCCATTCTATGTGTCATACTTTATCATTTCGCGATATTGCCATATTTTTGCTGAAAGGATTTAGTAGAGAACATCGACGATAAAGTTCACAACTTTTGGTCGCTAATAAAAAAGCCTTGCCTTTACCGGAAGTAGCAGACGATGTGCGCGTGACGTCACGGGTTGTAGGGCTCCTCACATTTGAACATTGTTTACAATCATAGCCAGCAGCAGCTAGAGCGATTCGGACCAAGAAAGCGACAATTTTCCCATTAATTTGAGCGAGGATGAAAGATTCGTGGATGAGGAAATTTAGATTGAAGGACTAAAAGAAGAAAAAAAAGTAAAAAAAAAGTAAATAAATAAAAAAGGCGATTGCAGTGGGAGCGATTCAGATGTTATTAGACACATTTACAAGGAAAATTCTGGAAAATCCCTTATCTTTCTATTGTGTTGCTAGTGTTTTAGTGAGATTAAATATTACCTGGAAGTCGGAGGTGTGTGGCCACGGGTGTGTTGACGCCAGTGTCTCTGAGGGAAGTCACGAAGCTGCAGCAGGACGCTGGCCACGCTGATGTCTCCGGTAAGAGCAGACTTATTACCACAATTTTCTCACCGAAAACTGCCGGTTGACATGTGGTCGGGATCCATGTTCGCTTGACCGCTCTGTTCCATAGTAAAGCTTCAACTTCGGGAATTTTAAACAAGGAAACACCGGCTGTTTGCGTGGATAAAGGCTAAAAGCTTCCCACCTCCATCCTTCTACTTTGACTTCTCCATTATTAATTGAACAAATTGCAAAAGATTCAGCGACACAGATGTCAAAAATATTGTGTAATTATGCGATTAAAGCAGACGACTTATAGCTTGGATCGGGCTGGAAAATAATGTCCGCTTCAACCCGAGACGTCAAACGCACGAGTCATCATACCGCGACGTTTTCAACACGACACTTCGCGGGAAATATGAAATTGCAATTTAGTAAACTAAAAAGGCAGTATTGGCATGTGTTGCAATGTTGATAATTCATCATTGATATATAAACTATCAGACTGCATGGTCGCTAATAGTGGCTTTCAGTAGGCCTTTAAAAAGTAACAATAGCAAAGGTCACCTGAAGCTAATGTATAACCAAGCAAAACACTATTCAGTGTCAGAATTTGTCCAAGATGTACATTGTTAATTTGATTTATTTGAATGTTTTGGTAGCTTTTGTAGTTTTCTGTACATTATGTCAAGTAAAAACTCATGTCTACTATAATAATATCAATATGTTCCTTCTTTTCATTTCTAGGCAACTACAATCTGTCAGTGAGGTGACACATAAACAAGTAACACTTGCCACGATACACATTTAAAGGCAACTGCGGTCTGTAACTTACAAACAACAACACTTAAATATCGTTTTAATTAGTTAATGTCGAGCTTTAATGACCGAATAGCTCGCAAAAGTTAACATTTTGGACTTAAAACTCACCTCGTGTTTATGTTCAAACCACACGTTCCGAGCCACACGCTGCACACGTGACCCTGTCTTGGTTAATGCTATTGGCTATCAATGCGGAAGTTCCCCCAAAAATTGGCTACACGTGACCCTTTTATGGTTATTGCTATTGGCCGTCAACCCGGAAGTCCAAGAGGGTTATTCGCGCTATTCGCTATAGACTAGTACTTGTAGTTTGAAGCATAGACATCTTCCAAGGGTACGCAGCATGGAGCGCTTCTGCCTACGGGCGCTGACGAGACGCGGGGCCGCCATCTTGGAGTGGTGATCCACTCCACTCATTTGTCAGACGCAATGAACTGTCAGCGCATTTCATTCATCTCACCTCACTGAATACCACTAATTTTCACCCGCTTTTTCGTCATACGTGTAGCTATGATGAAGGACACATGTTTTGGCGTGTTTTATTATTCATAGTTTGCTTAAAGGGGAACATTATCACAATTTCAAAAGGGTTAAAAACAATAAATATCAGTTCGCAGTGGCTTGTTGTATTTTTTGAAGTTTTTTTCAAAATTTTACCGGTCTCGGAATATCCCTGAATAAAGCTTTAAAGTGCCTTATTTTCAACTCTCTGCGAAGACACTGGCCATTTCCCTGTGACGTCGCACAGTGCTGCCAATGTAAACAAACAATGGGAATACCACAGCAAGATATAGTGTCATTAGCTCGGATTCAAACTCGGATTTCAGCGACTTAAGCGATTCAACAGATTACGCATGTATTGAAACAGATGGTTGGAGTATGAAAATATTGAAGAAAAAACTGAAGCTATTGAGCGAATAGCTATCTATTGACGCTATTCATAGCCATAGCATGGCTGAATAGCTGCGTCAGCATCGCCGGTAAAATATGCGGACCAAACGATCAGGACTTTCGCATCTTTTGACACTGGAGCAACTTAAATCCATCGATTGGTAAGTGTTTTTTTCGCATTAAAAGTGGGTGGAAGGAAACGTGATATAGTTGCAAATGCATCTACAGGTTATCCATACATCTGTGTGCCATGTGTGCTTTAGCACCGCCGGTAAATAGCATGTTGGCATTGATTAACATAGCATGTTAGCATCGATTAGCTGGCAGTCAACATCAACAAAACTCACCTTTGTGATTTCGTTGACTATCGTTGCAAATGCATCTGCAGGTTATCCATACATCTCTGTGCCATGTCTGCCTTAGCATCGCCGGTCAAATGTGGAGACACTCCGGTACATTCAATGGGGGTCTGGCGGCAGACACTTTCGGATCTTCGGGCCAGTGGTGCAACTTGAATCCCTCCCTGTTAGTGTTGTTACACCCTCCGACAACACACCGTCGAGGCATGATGTCTCCAAGGTTCCAAAAAATAGTCAAAAAAACGGAAAATAACAGAGCTGATACCCGGTGTTTGTAATGTGTTGAAAATGAAAATGGTGGGTGTGTTACCTCGGCGACGTCACATTCTGACGTCATCGCCTCCAGCCCGATAAACAGAAAGGCGTTTAATTCGCCAAAATTCACCCATTTAGAGTTCGGAAATGGGTTAAAAAAATGGATGGTCTTTTTTCTGCACCATGAAGGTATATATTGACGCTTACATAGGTCTGGTGATAATGTTCCCCTTTAACAGTAATAGAATATTCCAGAGGTGTGGACTCGAGTCACATGACTTGAGTTTAAAGGCCTACTGAAACCCACTACTACCGACCACGCAGTCTGATAGTTTATATATCAATGATGAAATATCAACATTGCAACACATGCCAATACGGCCAGTTTAGTTTACAAAATTACAATTTAAAATTTCTCGCGGAGTTTCTTGTTGAAAACGTCACAGAATGATGACGCGTATGATGACGTGTTTTTGTGATGTTTCTGGTTGGAGGGGACATACAAGCTCAGCACCAGTTATGACTAAAAGTTGTCTCTTTTCATCGTGCAATTACACAGTTATTTGGACATCTGTGTTGCTGAATCTTTTGCAATTTGTTCAATTAATAATGGCGACTATAAAGAACAATGCTGTTGGTGGAAAGCAGTGTATTGCAGCTGTCTTTAGCACCGAGACACAGCCGGTGTTTCTTTGTTTGTTGTGAAGCTTTAACACAGAGCGGTCAAGCGAACATGTTTCTCTACGTCAAACAGCATGTTTTTGGAAGGGAAAATTGTGAGATATATATCTTACCGGAGACATCAGTGGATTATTCGTCTTCCTGCAGTAGCTGTCAAAAAGGTAGCTGTGAGCTTGGCTCCTCGGCTTCTCTCTGAGACACTGGCGTGTTCACCGCAGCCATCCGACCTTGAGGTATGTCTTTATAATCTCACTAAAACATTATTAAAACGATAAGCAGATAAGGGATCTTCCAGAATTTTCCTAGTAAATGTGTCTATTTACATCTGAAACGCTCACACTGCCGCCGCCCAGAGCCATCGCTTTTTATTTTATTTTATTTTGTTATTATTTTTCTAGTCCTTCACCATCAATATCCTCAGCCACAAATCTTTCATCCTCGCTCAAATTAATGGGGAAATTGTCGTTTTCTCGATCCGAATATCTCTTTTTGTTGGAGGCTCCCATTACAAACATTGTGAGGATGTGAGGAGCCCTCACACGGGTGACATCATCGTCTGCTACTTCCGGTAAAGGCAATGCTTTTTTAATAGCGACCAAAAGTTGCAAACTTTATCGTCGATGTTCTCTACTAAATCCTTTCAGCAAAAATATGGCAATATCGCGAAATGATCAAGTATGACACATAGAATGGACCTGCTATCCCTGTTTAAAAAATAAAATCTCATTTCAGTAGGCCTTTGAACATGACTGTGCGTGTCACAAAAAAGAAAAAATAAATAAATAAAATTGTCATTTTAGGGGTGTGCCAATACAATATTGATATCGTATTCTGGTCCAGTATCAGTATCACTTGTGCAAAGCTTGACATGCAGTCCATAGCTAAATGTCCTCCAATAAGCACACAAGGTTGGTCTTTTCTTCTATTTTAGTCATCCACAAAAGGCAACCATGAAAGGCTATGTACTGGAGTATAGGCTACTAAGAGCTATCAGCTCCACAACAGCTAAGCACACAATAGAGCACAAGCTAAACATAAGCTTTTAAGTGAGTTTAAACGCGACATTTGTCAAAATAAATAAGTATTATAAAGTTATATCTGCGTATTACTTACAAATGCAAAGTCTCTGAGGCAGAAGTTTATTAGAAAGTGTCCAGTAACAAACGTGTTTGCATCTTTAAACTTACTGCATCGTGAGCTTGACTCAATGAATGGCCTAGGGTTGTGCCGTATATTGGTACTTACATAGTATTGCGGTACTAATGAATCAAAGCGGTACTATACTCTGTTTGTAAAGTATTGGTTTGTCATTTTTTTTACAGGCATGACGTTGCCTGTAAAATTTCTAGTTTCATGAAGAGAGGAGCATGTTCGGCAGCGCACACACACAGAGTACTTAAACGCAGAAACAGTGTGTAGACAGACAAGGGAGAATGGACGCATTTTGGCTTAAAAAGTAAAGATAAAGGTGAAGTTATAACACTGAAATAACACCCCCGGGAAGAGGTCTTTAAGATATGACTAGCTAGTTAGCGGCTAACTAATTCTAAATCACTAATCCTGGCCTCCATGGCGACAAATAAAGTGAGTTTCTTAGTGAGGATGAGGAAAAGCTAAACATGCTTCACTACACACCGTAGGACATGGATGTCAAACTCTGCCCCGCGGGCCAAATTTGGCCCGCCGTGTAATTTCATTTGGCCCTTGAAGCAATATCAAATTAACATTAGAGTTGGCCCGTCGGTATTATAACACCGCATTAACAGCTTATACTCATACTTGCCAACCCTCCTGATTTTCCAGGGAGACTTCCGAAGTTCAGTGCCCCTCCCGAAAATTTCCCAGGACAACCATTCTCCCGAATTTCTCCCCGGACAACAATATTGGGGTCGTGCCTTAAAGGCACTGCCTTTAGCGCTCTCCACAACCTGTAGTTACGTCCGCTTTTCCTCGATACATACAGCATGCCGGCCAAGTCACATAGTATATGCGGCTTCTACACACACACACACACACACACACACACACACAAAAGTAAATCCAAAGCATATTTGATCAACAGCCATACAGGTCACACTGAGGGTGGCCGTACAAACAACTTCGACACTGTTACAAATATGCGCCACACTGTGAAGCCACACCAGACAAGAATGACAAACACCATTCGGGAGAACAACCGCACCGAAACACAACATGAACACAACATAACAAATGCCCAGAAACCCTTGCAGCACTAAATCTTTCGGGACGCTACAATATCCACCCCCGCTACTACCGAACCCCGCCACCGCACAACCCCGACCACCTCATTGTTATTTTATTTTCAAATTTATTAGCTAGTGGAAAAAGTTAATGTTGATATTTACTTCAGAAGGCTGCAAATACAAAAGAGGCATTACATTTTTTATTTAAATGTTATTTCTGTGATGTTTTTTTGTGTGTTTTTTGAGAGTTGATGTTGCACTATTAGGTTATATAAGCAAATATATTGTTAAAGCAAATCAGTGTAGCAAACTGAGCAATAATTAAAGTTTTATTCATTCACTTTCTCTTGCTACTTCAAGGCTTGAATGTTTGATTCATTCCTTATTGTTATTTTACTTTCAATATTTTACTTTATTGGCCTTTGGAAAAAGTTTATTTTGATATTTATCTCAGAAGGCTGCAAATTTTATTTGATATGCCATTGATATTTTTTAATTATCATTATTATTATTTGAAACTGGATTCTGCATGTCACTATAAAGTTATATAAGCCTTGCTTGTTCAATATTCAATGCAAAACTTGTTTTAAATACTTAATTTGTTCAACCTAGGTTTAGTTGGAAATTTTGTCCCACTCTGTATTTGACTTTGACACCCCTGCCATAGGAGGATACAATAGCTTACCGGCGTCAAAATGTAAACAAACGCATGGGTGGATCTCCACCTGACATCTACTGTAATGATAACAAGTACAAGAGCGTATCTTGTCGATACTCCTATGATTATATCAATATTTTTTATGGTCACAAAAGCGTTTTTCTTTTTTTTTTTTGTTAAATACACATTTTATTCATAAACTGAGGAAATTTAAATTATGACCAATGTATGATCCTGTAACTACTTGGTATCGGATCAATCCCTACGTTTGTGGTATCATCCAAAATTTATGTTAAGTATTAAAGAAGAGAAGAATAAGAGATTATTACATTTTTAACAGAAGTGTAGATAAAACACGTTAAAAGAGAAAATAAGCAGATATTAACAGTAAATGAACAAGTATATTAATAATACATTTTTACAGCTTGTCCTTTATAATGTGTACAAATAATAGGTGTAAAAATGTACACAATATGTTATTGCATATGTCATCAGACTAATTAGGAGTCTTTGTTTTTTTACTTACTACTAAAAGACAAGTTGTCTAGTATGTTCACTATTTTATTTACGGACTAAATTGCAATAATAAACATATGTTTCATGCACCCTGAGATTTTTTTTATAAAATAAAGCCAATAATGCCCTTTTTTATGGTCTCCTTTTATTTAGAAAAGTATCAAAAAGTATCTAAATACATTTCGGTACGGGTGCCGGTCACAAAATATTGGTATCGAGACAGCCCTACTGTGGCCGCTATGTACAACTCCACTTCAGGTTGAGTTTTTCCTTGCCCTGATGTGGGATCTGAACCGAGGATGTCGTTGTGGCTTGTGCAGCCCTTTGAGACACTTGTGATTTAGGGCTATATAAATAAACATTGATTAGTTGATTGATTGAATTTAAATACCTCATTGGTCTATTCCATCCATCCATCCATCCATCCATCCATTTTCTATCGCTTATCCCTTTTTGGGTTGCGGGGGGTCGCTGGAGCCTATCTCAGCGGCATTCGGGCGGAAGGCTACGTACACCCTGGACAAGTCGCCACCTCATTGCAGAGCCAACACAGATGGACAGACAACATAAACACTCACATTCACACACTAGGGCCAATTCAACCTATCCCCAGGTGCATCTCTTTGGAGGTGGGAAGGGCCTATCCCCAGGTGCATGTCTTTGGAGGTGGGAGGGGCCTATCCCCAGGTGCATGTCCTTGGAGGTGGGAGGAAGCCGGAGTACCTGAAGGGAACCCACGCAGTCACGGGGAGAACATGAAAACTCCACACAGAAAGATCCCGAGCCCGGGATTGAACCCAGGACTGCTCCGGACCTTTGTATTGTGAGGCAGATGCACTAACCCCTGTTGCACCATACTGCCCAGGTCCATTCCAAAGAGTTAATATTTTCTATTAATGAATACTGTAATAATAAGTAACACTTAATACTCTAGCTTTGATAATATTCTATTTAAAATTATTGCTCCCTGCTTTGGGGAAATTAATTCATGGCGGTCATGTCCGAAACCAATTAACACTGATAAACGTGAGATTAACCTAACCTAACCTAACCTAACCTAACCTAACCTAACCTAACCTAACTTAACCTAACCTATCCCATAACCCCAGGATGCAGAGACGGGAGACACGGTGGAATTACAAAAATGTAATTAGACAAAAGGGATAAGGAGACTATTAGGCTCTTGCTCTGTACTACTCTTTGTGCTCAATCAATCAATCAATCAGCTTTTCTTTATATAGCCCTAAATCACAAATGTCTCAAAGGACTGTACAAACCATTACGACTACAACATCCTTGGAAGAACCCACAAAAGGGCAAGGAAAACTCACACCCAGTGGGCAGGGAGAAATCACATCCAGTGGGACGCCAGTGACAATGCTGACTATGACAAACCTTGGAGAGGACCTCAGAAGTAGGCACCCCCCCCCCTCCTAGGGGATCGAAAGCAATGGATGTCGAGCTGGTCTAACATGATACTGTGAAAGTTCAATCAATAGTGGCTCCAACACAGCCGCGAGAGTTCAGTTCAAAGCGGATCCAAGACAGCAGCGAGAGTCCCGTCCACAGGAAACCATCCCAAGCGGAGTCGGATCAGCAGCGTAGAGATGTCCCCAACTGATACAGGCGAGCGGTCCATCCTGGGTCTCGACTCTGGACAGCCAGTACTTCATCCATGGTCATCGGACCGGACCCCCTCCACAAGGGAGGGGGGGACATAGGAGAAAAAGAAAAGAAGCGGCAGATCAACTGGTCTAGAAAGGAGGTCTATTTAAAGGCTAGAGTATACAGATGAGTTTTCCCTAGTCACGTGACTGGCGCAGTCCAATCAGCTTTAGTTAAATTCCGGTAGCAGGAAGTGACAGGTATGCTCTTGCTCTGTTTTACTCTTTGGGAGCTCAGCGCACTCTTCCTAGTCACGTGACCGCCGCGGTCCAATTAGTGGTGCTTATAAGCCGGGAGCAGGAAGTGGCCAGTAGACCGGACGTGAGGCGAAACCGATTGTACTGCTGCTCGAGGTAGGTTTTTAATTTTCGCTTTCACCTGAAATATTTTGCTGACGGATTTTAAACTAAATGCCTATTTGTAACTTTTTAGATCCCGACTACCAGCGCCAGATTTCTTTGTCAATAAGCTGTGTTTGACTGTAGAAGCGGAGTTGGCCAGTCTTCTCTTTTTGATGGCGAGCTAAGGAAAAGAAGCATCTAGTCCAAGGATCGGTCTTGGAAGATTCCAGCCAGGAACCCCACCACCTGCTCTGTCTGGGCTGGTAGCACGCTCTCCAGCCAACCCTTTACAATTTTCATCTTGGACTGTACTGCTGTCTTTTTTTCCAAGAACTATTATCTGAGCTGAGATTTGAACAAGATCCAGAGACACTGATTAATTTAAATGGAATTCTATATAGTACTTGTGTTTTTTCTTCAAATTGCTTTCATGTTGAATGGCCATTTAACTCATTGTGTGTGTATATCAAAGTTAAAGTACCAATGATTTTCACACGCATACTAAATGTGGCAAAATTATTCTCTGCATTTGACCCATCACCCTTGATCACCCCCGCGCCCGGGAATTATTTTTGGTGAACCCTTAATGCTGAGTGCCAAGCAGGGAGGTAACGGGTCCCATTGTTATAGTCTTTGGTATGACTCGGCCTGGATTGGAACTCACGACCTACCGATCTCAGGGCGGACACTCCAACCACTAGGCCACCGAGTAGGTCTCTGCTGTCCATCACTAATTCTCTAATACACGGTGTAAACCAAGTTCTGCCTCTCTCTCCGAGTCGAAACTCTAGTCTTCTGTTCCTAGCCCATACACCCCATATATATTGCATTGATTTGTAGCACGTATAGGTTACACGCACACCATGTAACCTGGACAAAATATCTTCTTCAGAGGTCAGCAGGAGAAAAGGCCAGGGCACACTGAGCAGAGCAAGAGTCCACGAAAAGAATCCCCCTTTGCCTCAGGGATTTAGGAAACAAACACAGGAGAGGTTAGGGAATTCAGGACTAAGTAGTGACATCGTACCAGGTCTGGTGAGGTGAAGCAGGCGCATGCACGAGACAGGTGTGCCTCAAAGTCCGACCCTGGCCGAGGACGAATCACTGAATAAACAGTTGCAGACAAAGGAGAAGGCAGGATAAAACTAAAACGCAACACGGGAGGTGGTATCAAGCCTTTCAACTAGACTGGCAAGTTATCTTTCTTCTCCAGCTAGCCCATCGATATCATCTGCAAAACGAAGGTTGGGGATCGGTCTGCCGCCGATGCTGACAGTTCCTTCATGATCTGCCAAGATGTCAGGGTCAAATACCATGAGACATTTTAAAGACACAAAAACAGAGAATAGAAGACAAACCAGTGATTGCTTTTCTCGTACGAGGAGAGAAACTGGAGCCAGTTGTCAGTTACAGGCTCCCAGTTTACTCTGAAACTTTCTCCGGTCTCCTCGCCTTTTTAATTCATTTAGGGAAGCCCTTTCAGTACAAGCACACACACACAGCTGCGCTCAGGGAGGGGGATTTACAGCTGTGTGGGATACCTAACCCCTGTTCTGATAACTAAACACAGGCAAATACATAACAATAAAAGGATTAGCAACTTCCTGCATTGCTCTGGCCCATCTGCAAATTCCTCCTTTAAGTGGGTAGGTCAACCTAAGTTCAATCTAACACCAAGTTTCCTTTGTACTTGTCTACTCAATGCACAAAACAATCATATTTGAATAAAATGAGATAACTTATTTACAATTAATCCAACACAGGGCTTCCGTCATGAAACCCTCCAGAAAGATGTTGAAGAGAATGGGAGAGAGAAGGCATCCTTGGCGTAGTATTCTCTTAATTGTTATATCGTATATCCTGCAAATGTAACGTAACACCAACATACTCCTAATTGTGGAAAGTGTGTATGCTAGAAAAAGCCGACACACTGTGGATATAATGCTCATCGTGCAGCTAGTTGGCACGGTCCAATCCGTCCCGTAAGGGTCAGTGCAATAAAATATGCATGAGCTATTCTTCTGCTGTGGCCATCAGCGCTTATTTGAATCAGAGCGGGACAGAGAGGGAGTCGAGACACCTCATTATCGTCACCGTCGCCCTGGGACCCAACGCGCCTCTTTGGGGAAAAGCACTTCAATCAGGCGGCACAATGGACAAGTTGCTGGCCGACCAACGTTGTCACCATCTACAATGGGATCCACTCTGAGTATATTACACCTCAAACGGGACCATTTGTCCCTCATGCTTTCGGCGTTTAACGGCCCCACCTGTCTGATTTATGTTCCGCATATTAATGCGGGAAAGTGATTGACAAAGCAAACAAGGGCTGCTGAGAGGCTCACGGGAACGCGATCTGCACTTTTACCATTCCAAAGGTTACACATCATTTTTTAACTCTCATGAAAATTATTTTGAAATTCCTGAGCTCTGAATCAGAATCAGAATAGTTTTCATCCATCTGTCCATCCATCCAACTTCTTCCGCTTATCTGAGGTTGCGTCACGGGGGCAAAGCCTAAGCAGTGAAGCCCATACTCTCCTCTCCCCAGGCACTTGGTCCAGCTCTTCCCGGGGAATCCCGAGGCGTTCCCAGGCCAGCCGGGAGACATAGTCTTCCCAACATGTCCTGGGTCTTCCCCATGACCTCTTTCTATTCGGACGTGCCCTAAACACCCTGAGGAGGTGTTCGGGTGGCATCCTGACCAGATGCCCGAACCACTTCATCTGGCTCCTATTCAAACGGAGGAGCAGCGGCTTTACTTTGAGTTCCTACCGGATGGCAGAGCTTCTCATCCTATCTCTAAGGGAGAGCCCCGCCACCCGACGGAGGTAACTCATTTGGGCGCTTGTACCCGTGGTCTCGTCCTTTCGGTCATAACCCAAAGCTCATGACCATAGGTGAGGATGGGAATGCAGATCGACCAGTAAATTGAGAGCTTTGCCTTCCGGCTTAGCTCCTTCTTCACCACAACAAACGTTTTTATTGCCACCAGGAAATAAAAAAAATAGACACACTCCCTCGGATGATGCTGGGGCTTCGGACTACCCCCAAGGAGGACTTGCAATTTCCCTCGTCAAGGGTTTTGCACCCATCTCCACTTCCCAACACCGCCTTACGGCGTCTCATGTTCCTGCTTCGTTACGAAGAGCAGCATTAGTTTTTGTTCGTCATGACGCCCACCGCGGCCCCCTTCAGCCTCCTTATGATGGGCCATTTCACGTCCTGAAGAGCAGAGACGAGAATTTCCTGTTGGATATCGGGGGTCGGTCTGAAAGAACCACGATGGACCGGCTAAAAGCAGCCCATTTTGGCCCCGTGCCGGGGTCGTCCGCCCGCTCTACCTAGGCCCAATGATAATGTTTTGCATCCTTCTACACAGGCCCTCGGGACCTTAGGTAGTGCAGATGCCCTGTCAGTGCCCCCTGCAGACTCCCCGGCGTTAGTACCAGTCCGGTGCACCCGGTTTTGGAAAAAATATGTTCGCAAAATGCATGTGTTTAAAAATTCTATATTTTAAAATTCAGTGTAAATAAAAAAAATCATTTTCAACCGCTTATCGGGGACAACAGCTCCAGCAGAGCCCTCCAGACTTCCCTCTCCAGAGCAACATTAGCAACTTCCTCCTGAGGAATCCCGAAGCGTTCCCAAGCCAGAGAGGATGTCTAATCCCCCCCATCTGGTCCGTGGCCTGCCGCAAGGTTTCTTCAAAGTTGGACCTGCAACAAAAACCTCCCTCGGGAGACCCTCGTGAGGCATCCGCACGAGATGCCCGTACCACCTAAGCTGGTTCTTTTCCAAGTGAAGGAGCAACGGCTCTACTCCGAGTCTCTCTCGGGTGACTGAACTTCTCACCCTATCTCTGAGAGAGATGCCAGCCACCATTCTGAGGACACTCATTTCGGCTGCTTGTATCCGCCATCTTATTCTTTTGGTAGTGACCCACATTTCATGACCATAGGTGAGAGTAGGAATGTAGATAGCTCGGCAGACAGATACCTTTGCCTTCTGGCTCAGCTTTGATTTTGTCACAACAGTGTGGCAGAGGGACCGCAATACCGACCCAGCTGCTCTGATTCTCCAGCTGATTTCCTTCTCCATCTTTCCCTCACTCGTGAACAAGACCCTGAGACACTTAAACCCCTGCACCTGGAACGGAGTCTCGTTCTCTACCTGGACTATACAAACCATCGGTTTCCTGCTGAGAACCATGGCCTCAGATTTGGAGATGCTGATCCTCATTCCAGCCGCTGAACTCATGTCATGATCTGTGGTCTGGATCATGTTTTGTTTATTTATGTTCTGTTAGCTTTGGACTCTTTTATTTCCTGTTTGACACCTCCTGAGTTTGGTTGCAATGGCAGCTTATTCGGTGCGGCGTCTTCAGTAATGTGGACGCTGTATCGATCTGTTGTGGTGAAGAAGGAGCTGAGCCAAAAGGCAAAGCTCTCAATTTACCGGTCGATCAACGTTCCCATCCTCACCTATGGTCATAAGCTTTGGGTTATGACCGAAAGGACAAGATCGCGGGTACAAGCGGCCCAAGTGAATTTCCTCCGCCGGGTGGCAGGGCTCTCCCTTAGAGATAGGGTGAGAAACTCTGCCATCCGGGAGGAGCTCAAAGTAAAACCGCTGCTCCTTCACATCGAGAAGAGCCAGATGAGGTGGTTCGGGCATCTGGTCAGGATGCCACCTGAACGCCTTCCTAGGGAAGTATTTAGGGCACGTCCAACCGGTATGAGGCCACGGGGAAGACCCAGGACACGTTGGGAAGACTACGTCTCCTGGCTGGACGAAGTGGCTGGGGAGAGGAAGGTCTAGGCTTCCCTGCTTAGGCTGCTTCCCCCGCAACCCGACCTCGGATAAGCAGAAGAAGATGGATGGATGGATGGATGGATGGCAGCTTATTGTTGTCCCCTGCCTCTGGTGTTTGGGACGCTCACCTGTGTCTAATCAGAGGCACGATTTAAGCCTGCTTTTGCCAGTCAGTTGGCCTGGCGTCATAATTCGATTCATGCCGTGTCCACGTAAGTAACGTTACCTTGCCAAGTAAGTCTTGTTCGTTCATTTGTCCGGCCCTATATTCCTTTTGCTTGTTTTCTGTTTTTTGTACTTTGTGTTATTTATGAGAAGAAATCATGTTTTTACCTGAACGCTTTGTCCGGAGTGGTCCTTCTGCATTCCTGGGAGAACGACCCCGCATAAAGATGCGACCCAAACGTGACAACTCGGCTGCGACCCGATCCAGTGAGAGCTGAAGGTCACGAACCGAATAAAAAAATCAGTGTAAAAAAAAAAAAAAATTCGGTCACCCTGTGGGCGTGGTGAAAAGACAAGGACTATTGAGTGGTTGCAAATAAGGAGAAACTAGTAACAGAAGTAACCAATTCCGGGTAGCCCTGCACTAATTTGCACTCTCAGGAAACTTTTGTTATTATTCTGCACATGTTAGAGTCCACGTAAGGAGCGGCCAGGACAACCTGTACTAGTTCTTTTTTTTACAGTTTTATAGTCAATACACGTTCCCTGCACCCTTCTTTGGGGTTGTCCTAAAAAAAGCTTGTGGAATTGCACACATATTTGTGCAGCAGCATGAGGCTATGGTAATACACAGAATGTTTCTAAGTATTAAGTAAGAATCTTTGATGCCGTCTAAGATGTACATAAGCCGTTATTCGGAACCAGCCTCGGAAATAGCTTCAAGCATTTCTTTAATGATTCTTTGGTTGAAGTGGCGACTTGTCCAGGGTGTACGCCGCCTTCCGCCTGATTGGAGCTATATATATATACAGTGGGACAAAAACGTATTTAGTCAGCCACCGATTGTGCAAGTTCTCCCACTTAAAATCATCATAGGTACACTTCAACTGTGAGAGACAGAAAGTGAAAAAAAAAAATCGAGGAATTCACATTGTAGGAATTAAAAAAAATGTATTTGTAAATTATGGTGGGAAATAAGTATTTGGTCAACCATTCAAGCTCCCACAGATGGAAGGAGGTTTTGGCTCAAAAATCTCACGATACATGGCCCCATTCATTCTTTCCTTAACACGGATCAATCGTCCTGTCCCCTTAGCAGAAAAAAAGCCCCAAAGCATGATGTTTCCACCCCCATGCTTCACAGTAGGTGTGGTGTTCTTGGGATGCAACTCAGGATAGGATAGGATAGGATAGGATAGGACAGGTCTTTATTGTCATTGCACAAGTACAACGAAACTTTGTTTTCAGCACAAACCCGATCAAGATTAGACAAACACACAGTGTACATGGTTACAGAACAAGAACGCTGATGGGTCGCCATAAGGCGCCCCGTAAAAGATGGGAAAAAGGTCAATGCTGGGGAAGGATGAGTAAAATAATACAATCTAGACTGGGCTCCTAAGGGGGCCCAGTCTGGAGTGGGAAAAAACATCCATAGCAAAGCACATATACATATTACAACATACATCTCGAGATATGTAGCAACAGAGGGAAGGTAGTTCAAGGTCATGGTGGTAGGCCGCAGCTCTCAGGCGCTGACCATCCATTCATCACCCTACAGGATTTGCATCGAGCAAGTTGGGTTGGGGGGGATGTATGTGTGGCGTATATTTTTTTTTAAGCCCTCAGTGTGTTGTGTCTCTGTTCCGCGGCCTTGATGTATCACGCAGTTGCTAGTCCAAAGTCAACAACAACAGGTGTGTGTCAATGAGAGACAAGAAGGGAGTTTGTTGTGTCTTAGCTGCAGTGACCTTTGGGAGAGTCTCGAAGCCAGGAAAACAAAAAACAATCCAAGTTAGAATGATTTGTATGCGAGTGAAAATAACGTTGGCTTTTCACTTTAAATTGTCTATGAGTGGTCGTCAATCCAGTATTCTTTTTTCTCCAAACACGACAAGTTGAGTTTATACCAAAAAGTTATATTTTGATTTCATCTGACCACATGACATTCCCCCAATCCTCTGCTGTATCATCCATGTATCCATTTTGGAATAAACTTAACTCGGTGTGTTTGGAGGAAGAATATATACATATATATATATATATATATATATATATATATATATATATATATATATATATATATATATATATATATATATATATATATACATATATATATCAATATTTACTGTATTTTGGTCATTTTAATTATTACCCGTACGCGTGTTTATTTCCATTTCTATAGTAGTGCAGTTCTGACTTCTGGCAGCAAAGGCGAGTGTTTTTTATAAATGGAATTTGGCTTTGAAGGCTACAATGTTGTTTTTTTTATGTTGTTTAGTAGGTTTTTTTATCTTAAAAAAACAAAACATCATAATAATGGACAAAATTCCAAAAATAAGTGCAGGTCTCCTCCAGTATTTTTGTGTGCACTTACTTCTTTGTATAAAAGACATTGTTCATCTTTAATTCTCGTCACCTCTCTTCATTTAACTCGCCTTAAAATTTAAGAATTTGGGAGAATTCTTCCCTGTAAAAAGGGAGGGTCCCGATTTGGATTTATTAACAGCTTTTTCACGATAAGAAGTGAATGTTAAACATGAATGACAGACAAGTATGCAATTGGAGTGTTTGACCAATTTCAGAACTGCAACTTTGTATCATTTATTCACACTCGGACAATGTTTGATTGATTGATTGAAACTTTTATTAGTAGATTGCACAGTACAGTACATATTCCGTACAATTGACCACTGAATGCTAACACCCGAGTTTTTCAACTTGTTTAAGTCTGGATCCATGTTAATCAATTAAATTCATATCTGCTCAAAGTTTGATTTTTACAATCCTGTCAGAAATATCCAATCT
Source organism: Nerophis ophidion (assembly GCF_033978795.1). Classification (NCBI taxonomy): domain Eukaryota; kingdom Metazoa; phylum Chordata; class Actinopteri; order Syngnathiformes; family Syngnathidae; genus Nerophis; species Nerophis ophidion. The sequence goes on along the minus strand of NC_084630.1, from coordinate 20,881,802 downwards.
GCCGGAGCTGGATTCAATCAAAGCCCGCTCCCATTGCTCATGTCCAGATTTCACCAATGTTTGTCCATTTTGGAGTGTGAGGATGTCACATTTGGACGCTTGGTTCTCAGCAGCTTTGATCAATATTCCATTGGGTCTTCATTTCTCCCACGTTTACTTTCAGAATGCCATCAGACCATCAAGGTAGCGACAACAAAGGCGAGAGTGAGATAGGTTTGATATTGTTACTGGCATATAAAATGTAAAATATACAAACCAGGCTTAAGGGAGAGCTGCAATTTGTGGGGGTAATTTTGCCTATCATTCACTTTCCTTATGTAAGACAATAAAACATTAGTTTTTCTTTTTTTTCATACATTCTAACTCGTAAATAAATGATAGCAAAAGTTGGCTAATGACAGAGCCAAAGTGAAACGCTCTATTCCGCTACAAAACTGTTAAAAAAACTTTCAAAAGCCACTGTGGAGGGGGGTGTGGCCTGCGGACCTGCAGCGAAGTGGGGTGTGCCAGGACCGGCTCCGAGATCAACGACAGGTGGATTGAAAGCCCACCTGGGCCTGGTTGTCTAATTACCTGTCACTCTGTTAAAAGGCAGCAGCCGCGGAATAGAGGGGAGTTGGTGGTGGAGCACAAGCAAGAGCAAGACTGACACATGGACAGACAATTGCTGAAATGCACAGGAAAGGACGGATTATTGAAAAATTCTTGTAAACCTGGAAGAGCCTGTCATGTCGGTGATTGGTGGTCCGAAGAACCTGGAAGCAAGAGTCCTCCACAATTTGTATGTGAGGGGGTGTGACCGGCGGACCTGCAGCAAAGTGGGGTGTACCAGGACCGGTGCATTGACGGCCCACCTGGGCCTGGTTATCTAATCACCTGTTGCTCTGTTAAAAGGCAGCAGCCGGAGAGGAGAAGGGAGTTGGTGGTAGAGCACGAGCGAGAGCGAGAGCGAGACTGACACATGAGCTGACAATTGCTGAAAAGCACAAGAAGGGAAGAATTATTGAGAAATAAAACCTTCTTGTAAACCTAGAAGAGCCTGCCATGACGGTGATTGGTGGTCCGAAGAACCCGGAAGCAAGAGTCTTCCACAATTTGTATGTGTGTGTGTGTGGGGGGGGGGGGGGGGTTAGGGGAGCGTGGCCTGCGGACCTGCAGCGGACCTACCTTTTAACAGAGCGACAGGTGATTAGATAATCAGGCCCAGGTGGGCCATCTACGCACCTGTCGCTGATCTCGAAGCCGGTCCTGGCACACCCCTCTTCGCTGCAGGTCCGTGGGCCACGCCCCCCTCCACAGCCTACATCAATGTTTCATAAACACACTGTAAATAAATATGTAATGTAGTAACATTCATAATAACATGTAACATTTTCATATTTTGCACTTTTTACGCATGCAGTGTCGTATTTATTCCGCAGACGCATCACCTCTAACAAAAGCAACACTTAATCATAATGGACTTCTTGAGAGACAAAAAAAGATTACTTGGAACAAATGATGATCATAACCATACTTTTTGAGCCCGAATATACCGAGGATGAGCTGTCACTTTTAGAAGCTGTGTGCTAAACAGATCCAGCTTTAGTGGAACACAAAGCATCACGGAGAAGTATTGCTAAGTACTGAGCAGGAAATATAAACATAAAAAAAAACAATCCCTTACTGTACAATGACTGCTCTCACTGGGATGCTGACTGATGGGATGTTTATATCTTCCTGTTTAGATGAAGAAATAATAATAATTATCACGTTGGTTCTAAGATGTCAAAGTCCAACTTCTCGATTTATGTCCACATCCGTCTACAATCCAGACGGGAAGCATGATTTATAATCTAGAATTAACTTCCATCAGTTTAGTCAATATAGCATCATAAGCTAGTTAGCACTCTGTGATCACAACGTGGCTAAAAAATTGTTTGTCTGCGTTAGCGCTTATATTAACAATATCACTAACACTTGTTTAGATGTAAAAAAAGATATGTAAATGGAGTATTGTTGGTGGTGTTTGGATGATTTTTCAAGCTTTTTGTGCGGTATTCATTACTCCATCAGCTGCATTGTTAGCCACCTTGCATTTGCTGTATTTTACAATTTAGAATACACAGAAAACGCTATTTTCTTACACATGGATAGTGAACGATGGGCAAAATTCCCCCCTGAAAAGTGCAAAACGTTCCCAATTAGGAACAATAGTGTCACTGCAAAAAACAAAGTATAAATATAATAATATAAATATAAATATTATGCGTAGTTTTTTTTTTTCCGGCTCGTTTTATTTCCAGAGCATGCACCTTAAAAAATAATGTGCTGATTACAATCATGAATATGTTAAAACACTTGAAAGACTGTTCAACATAGTCATGTTTAGCATATATATATATATATATATATATATATATATATATATATATATATATATATATATATATATATATATGCCGCCAGATAAATAGTATGCACCTGCTTAGAATTACTGCCGGGTCAAACTTGTTTCGCAAAATAATATTTTTATTAGCGCATGTCTAAAATTTCCACCGGGTCAAACTCGTCACGTCACGAGTGACACTTCACCTGTCATCATTTTCAAAATGGAGGAGGCTGATTTCAATCATTTGAAATCGCATAAAGGGAAGAAGATTAAGAGCTATTCAGTAGGATTTAAGGTCCAAGCTACTGAATATGCTAAAAAGAACACTAAGAAGCTATGTTTTATTAATATACCGTAGCTACGTGTGCCAAATATGACAAAAATGACTCCCACCTCCTGGTGGTAGAGGGCGCTAGCGATCCTTCTTGCGACTATTCGGCTGCAGAAGAAGTGACAACAAACAGCAAGAGTGAGCAGCGTGTGTTTATTTTTTTCCTCTCGCTTGCACTTTTAACATGGAGGATTACATATCTAAAATAAAACCATTTTCTAAACTGGACTTTCAATCGAAGCAGGAGGTAATAAAGGAAGATCTCCATCGAGACAGAGAGACTTTTAAAACTGAAGAAAGATAAGGAAGACTTCTATAAACAAGTTATCGACGCTTTTGATCAGAAGGAGCTGCGCATGGACTTCATTTATAAGTAAAGGTAAGACCATAATAACGTTTTTTTTTTTAATTAAATGTGCTTTTCATGATGGTATCCGTACATCACACTCAAATTTATAAGCGCAGGCCTAAATTTAGCACATGCCTTTGGTAAGTTCCGGAGTGAGAAGAGGTTTTAAAATAATTATATATATTTTATATAAATATATATGTATATATTCACCGCTCAATTTTATGTTCGAAAATGTTGCAATTAGGAATATTTATTTATTATTTTTTAAAATGTGGCCACTTTATCTGCATAAAGTCCTGCACAACAATCTCTTTAACCCTTTAAATCCCAGTTTGTTTGCACATGGAAACTACCTCCAAAAATGAAAATATTCTAAATAGTAAAAGCTTTTACATAAATCGATCATTTCTATGTCATACAGGTTAAAATGTTTTTAATTATTAAAGTATTGTATTGTTAAAAGTATTAAGATGACACATTCTGTGCAGCAGTTGAATATAGAAGTCTGCATTATTTACAAGGACAACCAACAGAGCTGGAGGATATTTACTCTTGCGCAGTTTTACAAAAGCTGTACATTCCATAGGCCAAGATCCTTGATCTTCAGATATTTAGTCTTTTATTTCTTTATCTACTGAAACTCGTATTTTATCATCAAAGCGACACATTTGGCCCTAAAGACAATTATTGCTAGGTAGGAGTGTTGTAAACTAACAGAAAATTCCATCAGCAAGTGCAACTCCATTAGGAACTGCAATTTAAAAAAGATCCTTCCAAGAAAAAAGATGCACTGATGTGTGATAATTCAATCTGACAATAGATGGAAATAATAACCAAAAAAAAAAAAAAAAAAAAGGTTATTATCCTCCTTTGCTGTTCTGGTAATTTCAAAACGGCCGTGTTGCAAAGAAATGCGGCGGAAGAGAAGCTTTTATCGTACGACACTTTGTCACCTTCTTGTCTTTAATTGCGTGACTATAATATTCTTGTAATCTATCGATCAGTTGGTTTGATTAACCCAGTAATCGGCTAAAAGTTACCTCATCGCCCCAATCCGAATCAGAATACCTTTATTGACATTGCATGGAAACAACGAAAATTGGACAGCAATCCAGCTCAGTGCTCTTAAAACAACCTACATAAAAAAGTCTTAAGACAACGACAATAATAAAACAATTTAATTTGTGGGATGAGTCCCTGAGGATGCTGTTTACCCTCCTGTTGCAGTGTCTCCTATACAGGTCCTCTAGAGATGTAAGAGGACGTATTCTAGGGTATTCAATGCGTATTCTAGGGGAAATATTCGATAAATGTTTGTCTCTGCTTTCCATTGTTGTATGATTGATGGTCTAGTGAATCTCCCCGGACTACGAGGAACCAAGAAGACGCCAACGAGGAGTCGTCGAACAAAAAGCTTTATTTGTTTCAGCCAGCTTCAGACTGGAACTGCAGCTCCAGGAGAAAGAGTATGAGCCAGATTATTCTTCTGTTAAAGTTCAAGTTGAAAGCGCCAATGATTGTCACTCGCACACCAGGTGTGGCGAATTTATTCTCTGCATCACCCTTGATCACCCCCTGGGAGGTGAGGGGAGCAGCGAACAGCAGTGGTAGCCACGCCCGGGAATCATTTTTGGTGATTTAACTCCCAATTCCAACCCTTGATGCTGAGTGCCAAGCAGATAAAAACAGAATACATCCATCCATCCATTTTCTACCACTTATTCCCTTTTGGGGTAGAACGGGGCGCTTGTGCCTATCTCAGCCACAATCAGGCTAAAGGCGGGTAAACCCTGGACAAGTCGCCAGCTCATCGCAGAAAACAGAATACAAAAATTTGCAAATCCTTTTCAACTTATATTGAAAAGACTGCAAAGACAATATATATAATGTTCCAACTGGAAAACGTTTTTTATTTTTCACAGATATTAGCTAATTTGGAATTTGATTTCTGCAGAATGTTTCAAAAAAGCTTGCCTCTAGCCTTTGAATAGACCCCTCTTTTAGACCAGTTGATCTGCCGTTTCTTTTCTGCTCAGATTCGGTGACCACAGGGTGGACCACTCATCTGTGGATTAGTTGGGGACGTCTCTGCACTGCTGACTTGTATACGCTCAAGATGATCTTCTGCTAGCCCCACTACGGACTGGACTCTTACTGCTATGTTAGATCCACTACGGATTGGACTCTTACTGTTATGTTAGATCCACTATCGATTGGACTCTCACACTATTATGTTATATCTACTATGGACTGGACTCTCACTAATAGGTTGGATCCACTGTGGACTGGACTCTCACTTTTAATGTTCGATCCACTATGTGCTCGACTCTAACACTATGTTAGATCCACTATGGACTGGACTCTCACACTATTATGTTAGATCCACTATGGACTGGACTCTCACACTATTATGTTAGATCCACTATGGACTGGACTCACACAATTATGTTAGATCCACTATGGACTGGACTCTCACTATTATGTTAGATCCACTATGGACTGGACTCTCACTATTATGTTGGATCCACTATGGACTGGATTCTTACTATTATGTTAGATCCACTTTGGACTGGACTCTCACTATTATGTTGGATCCACTATGGACTGGACTCTCACTATTATGTTAGATCCACTATGGCCTGGACTCTCACACTATGTTAGATACACTATGGACTGGACTCTCACACTATTATGTTAGATCCACTATGGACTGGACTCTCACTATTATGTTAGATCCACTATGGACTGGACTCTCACACTATGTTAGATCCACTATGGACTGGACTCTCACTATTATGTTGGATCCACTATGGACTGGACGCTCACTATTATGTTAGATCCACTATGGACTGGACTCTCACTATTATGTTAGATCCACTATGGACTGGACTCTCACTATTATGTTGGATCCACTATGGACTGGACTCTCACTATTATGTTAGATCCACTATGGACTGTACTCTCACTATTATGTTAGATCCACTATGGACTGGACTCTCACTATTATGTTAGATCCACTATGGACTGGACTCTCACACTATTATATTAGATCCACTATGGACTGGACTCTCAAACTATTAGGTTAGCTCCGCTATGGACTGGACTCTCACTATTATGTTAGATCCACTATGGACTGGACTCTCACACTATTATGTTAGATCCACTATGGACTGGACTCTCACACTATTATGTTAGATCCACTATGGACTGGATTCTCACTATTATGTTAGATCCACTATGGACTGGAATCTCACACTATTATGTTAGATCCACTATGGACTGGACTCTCACTATTATGTCAGATCCACTATGGCCTGGACTCTCACACTATGTTAGATCCACTATGGACTGGACTCTCACACTATTATGTTAGATCCACTATGGACTGGACTCTCACTATTATGTTAGATCCACTATGGACTGGACTCTCACACTATGTTAGATCCACTATGGACTGGACTCTCACACTATGTTAGATCCACTATGGACTGGACTCTCACTATTATGTTAGATCCACTATGGACTGGACTCTCACTATTATGTTAGATCCACTATGGACTGGACTCTCACTATTATGTTAGATCCACTATGGACTGGACTCTCACTATTATGTTAGATCCACTATGGACTGGACTCTCACTATTATGTTAGATCCACTATGGATTGGACCCTCAAGAGAGAGAGAGAGAGAGAGAGAGAGAGAGACAGAACTTGATCGGTACCTAGAAAAGTACAGAACTTTGTACCTACAGCATCCCTAGTGAGACCCATGTTCGGGCTCTAAACTGATATAGTCCAAAGGTTTTTCCTTCAATTGGTTTTTACTGTAATTAACTTCTAGAAGATATGGAAGACACCTTTTTTTCTTCTTTTTTTGACAACTTTCAATAAATTGCCTGCCCAAGCAGACTCAGCAGACCCGACCAATTTCCCGCAGCAGATATAAATTGCGCTCGTCGATCAATTTTCTTATCAGTTGGAACAGACCTTCACTTCTTTCCTGCAGTCTGAAAAAAATGCACTGAAGACTTTCTGCACCATCACTGACACGTCGTCAGCTGCTGACATCAATCCTCCTTCTTTCTGTCCTCCTTTTATCTTCTCACACTGCTGCCTTCTTCTTCACGCTCAGTTACATCCTCCTGTTTAGTTACATCCTCCTGCTTAGTTACATCCTCCTGTTTAGTTACATCCTCCTGTTTAGTTACATCCTCCTGCTTAGTTACATCCTCCTGTTTAGTTACATCCTCCTGCTTAGTTACATCCTCCTGTTTAGTTACATCCTCCTGCTCAGTTACATCCTCCTGCTTAGTTACATCCTCCTGTTTAGTTACACCCTCCTGCTCAGTTACATCCTCCTGCTCAGTTACATCCTCCTGTTTAGTTACATCCTCCTGCTTAGTTACATCCTCCTGTTTAGTTACATCCTCCTGCTTAGTTACATCCTCCTGTTTAGTTACATCCTCCTGCTTAGTTACATCCTCCTGTTTAGTTACATCCTCCTGCTCAGTTACATCCTCCTGCTCAGTTACATCCTCCTGAGAACCTGCTGACGCTACATTTGGTTTATTAGTTAGCAACCCAAAACCTTGAAAGAGCCGTGTTGGACCAAAAAGGTAAACAATCTGTCTGATACCCCAAAAAATGAAAAGTCTTATATAAGTGTTATAAAAAAGACACCACATAATGTAAGTGTCTATATTAGCCTACTATCAAAACAACGTTATAAGTCTTATATAAGTGTTATAATGAAGACAACACATGATGTAAGTGTCTATATTAGCCTACTATCAAAGGGATTTAAAAGTCTTATATAAATGTTATAATGAAGACAACACATGATGTAAGTGTCTATTTTAGCTATATTAGCCTACTATCAAAATGACTTTAAAAGTCTTATATAAGTGTTATAATGAAGACAACACATGATATAAGTGTCTATATTAGCCTACTATCAAAATGACTTTAAAAGTCTTATATAAGTGTTATAATGAAGACAACACATGATGTAAGTGTCTATATTAGCCTACTATCAAAGGGATTTAAAAGTCTTATATAAATGTTATAATGAAGACAACACATGATGTAAGTGTCTATTTTAGCTATATTAGCCTACTATCAAAATGACTTTAAAAGTCTTATATAAGTGTTATAATGAAGACAACACATGATATAAGTGTCTATATTAGCCTACTATCAAAATGACTTTAAAAGTCTTATATAAGTGTTATAATGAAGACAACAGATGATGTAAGTGTCCATATTAGCTATATTAGCCTACTATCAAAATGACTTTAAAAGTCTTATATAAGTGTTATAATGAAGACAACACATGATGTAAGTGTCTATATTAGCTATACTAGCCTACTAAAAAAATTACTTTAAAAGTCTTATATAAGTGTTATAATGAAGACAACACATGATGTAAGTTTTTATATTAGCTATATTAGCCTACAATCACAATTAATTTAAAGTACTATATAAGTGTTGTAAAAAGAAAACCCATGACGTAAGTGTCTATATTAGCTTTATTAGCCTTCTATCAAAAGGACTTTACAGTATTCTATGAGTCTTATAATGAATGTTTTTGATCATACCAAGAAGAAGGCTTGTAAAACTCCGCTCTGTAGGATGGGAAGCAACATGAAGGTGTTCTGTTCCTTTGATGTATTGTAATCCACAGAAAGATTTTGTCTTGACCTGAGAACTACAAAGCAGAGCGAGAAGCAGGAACAGACTCCCCTCCAAGCGACCTTTTCTTTGCACTGTTTTGTTTCCAAAGGCAGCACCTGTTTTCCAACCCCTTCCTTTAAAGCAGCTGTCGCCATGTAATCGGGGAAAGTCGAAATAAAAAAGGATGCGTACAATCTTTCGTCTGAGTGTGGTGGAGACTGTACAAGAGCACAGCCCAGACGTTTCTCCTCAATTGAACCAAATTCAATTCTGTCCATTTAATTCCTTGCTTCTTGTCTTGTTTAATAGATGTCATCGGTGTTTGAACCTGAAAAGTGTTATAATGAAGACAACACATGATGTGTCTATGTTAGCTATATTAGCCTACGATCAAAATGACTTTGAATGTCTTATATAAGTGTTATAATGAAGACAACACATGATGAAAGTGTCTATATTAGCCCACTATCAAAATTACTTTAAACGTCTTATATCAGTGTTGTAAGGAAGACAACACATGACGTAAGTGTCTATATCAGCTATATTAGCCTACTATCAAAATGACTATGTGTTGCAAGCTGAAGCAAATCTTTGTTGACAGAAATGTTGAAATGTAATATTTATTCTACACATTGTTACAACATTGGAACACATTAAAGGCTGTCTTCTTGTAATGGATTTATTACCATCTTTGGCAAGCTAGGTAATGTTTGCTGTGGTCTGGAACAACTTTTCAGAAATGCAGCAAACGTTACATAAAGATAAGGTGTCATGAGACATGCAAATATAAATCAAATCAAGAGGACTTAAAGGAAATGAAATGAGCTGAAATAGAACTACAAACGAGGCATAATGATGCAATATGTACATACAGCTAACCTAAATAGCATGTTAGCATGGATTAGCTTGCAGTCACGCACTGACTAAATGTAGCTGATTAGTTTTAGTATTATTATTAGTCAATAACGTCAACAAAGTGCACATTTATTCATTCACGCACAGTATAAAACTTTTGGTGGACAAAATGAAACAAAAGGAGTGGAAGATTTTACAAACTGTTGCATCACAGTCCACACACACCAATTCCACTGCGGAGTTTTTTGTTGTCTAAAAAAACTTTGATTTAGTCTGGAATTAGCCAAAAGCAGAAATGCATGCTGGATAACATGGTAATTTTGACCTTTTGCAATAAGAGTACACCGAGGGGGCCTATTTTAATGTCACTTTAGCATCTCAGAGGCATTGCATCGGTGATAAATGAATTTTCCCTAGAAACTTTTAATGATAATAACTTTTCTAAGCGAATTTTGCAGGTATACTCCTTGGACAATGATTTGATACTTGAAACATGCTAACTTCTTTTGCACTAATTTATACTCGTCATCGATACAATTCGAACAAAGTACTTTAGAAAATGAAATAACATGGTGTTAGCATGCTAACTTTTTTTTTAACTAATTTGTCATGCATACAGCTCAGCTTTTGAAGCAACGTATGTTGCCATCCAAGCAACGTTATCAAGGACGCCCCTGCTTATTTCAGCAAGACAATTCCAAGCCACGTGTTACAACAGCGTGGCCTCATAGTTAAAGAGTGCGGGTACTAGACTGGCCTGCCTGTAGTCCAGGCGTTGAAAATGTGCGGTGCAATATGAAGACTAAAAATAGCAGAAGGGTTCAAACACTGATGAAATCTATTAAACAAGACAAGAAGCAAGGAATTAAACAGAGACAGAATTGGATTTGGCTCAATTTGAGGGGAAACGTCTGGGCTGTACTCTTCTACAGTCTCCAGCACGCTCAGACAAAAGATTGTACATCGGAAGTTTACAGAAATGGAAACTTTTCTGATAAAATAAGTAAAATTATTTTGACAGAGACGGTTGAACAACTTAAACTGATAATCCAGGAAGAATGGGAAATATTTCCACCTGAAAAACTTAAAAAATGTGTCTCGTCAGTTCCCAAACCTTTACTGAGTGTTGTTAATCGGAAAGGTCATGTAATATATTTATTTAAATAAAGCATTTTTCTTATTATTTCAGTATAAAAGTGTAAAAAGTGTTTTGCTTGGGTCATGAAATGATGGTAACGGTGTGCCAGAGCATACACACATGTTATATTTAACGCTTAAATCTCTGGAGTCTACATCAACTTCACATCCATCCCCCATTACACAAGGTTTTAGTTTTTTTTTTTTAATGTTGTTTGTTTGTTTGTTTTCGGCCCTTTTTTTGTCAAACAAAATAGCTACATTAGCCTACTATCAAATGTACTTTTTAATGGCAAACACAAAATATGTAAAATCTTCCAGCAAAAATATTTTTCAAAGTGGAATATTTGATGTGACGTAATCGGAAACCTTGGATAGGTCAATAATTCATAATAACATTGATTTTGATTCATTATTATGTTTTGAGAAATGACAGTTGGAAAGAAAGAAAAAACAGCTTTTCTTTTTATTAGTAAACATTGCAACTTTTTCTAAATGACATTTCACCTTTAAGCTTTTTTTATTTCACTTTTGTTTTGTTTTTGTTTATTTGAATAGTATTTTTAGAATGTGCCGTGGGCGTTTAAAACATTAGCTGCGGGCCGCAAATGGCCTCCGGGGGCACACTTTCGACGTCCCTGCTATAGATAATAAAACAATAAATCTGATAAATCTATTGATAAAAAGCAGAGCCTGGCAACTCTCTGCCCCTCCCTCACGAGTGCTGCTTCATGCGCTCACTTTCACAATTTGTTCAGTTTTTAACCCTTTCTTAACCCATAAACATACATTGAAAATACAGGCAACCCTGACCGAAAATGTCGGACATTTAAGGCATTTAAGAAACTCCTCCCAGACAGCCCGGACAGCCCTGCAAAAGAGGACGTATGGTCAGTCTAAAGTTAATGATTATCTGCGCAAAAAAAATGAAGTTTCTCAGTGTGAACATGAACATATCTTGTCTTTGCAGTCTATTCAATTGAATATAAGTTAAAAAGGATTTGCAAATCATTGTATTCTCTTTTTATTTACCTTTTACACAACGTGACAACTTTTGTACATTTTGTTCATGGAAGCTCGTTCAGATCGGCTTCAGCTTGTCAGCATTGACACTCAATTTCTCCTAAAATTGCATATTCTCTGTCAGGCTTGGACTTGGTCTTGGGTTGTTTTCCCGAGGTGCAAAGCGAATGGAGTGGAAACGGCGTGAAGGAAGGTACATCTTTATTTTAACTCGAAAACTAAAAACAGGAACCAACAAAAAGCGCGCACGATGGCGGTCCAAAAAACTGGGCTATGAAACAAAAGACCAGCACAAAGGCTATAAAATACAAACATGAAACAAAAACACTTGCGCAGCGGCATGAATAACAAAAACTTACGTGGATAAAATGGACAGCATTGCAACGCATGAAGCAGATAATTGAGGGCGTGAATGAGGTGATGTTGCCAGACTCACTAACTGGTAACGGTGGCTTAAATAATGAACATGATAAGTGAAAACAGGTGTGAGACCAGACAGGTGAACTGATTGGTTGTCATGGTAACAAAACAGGGAGTGAAAAAAAAAAAGGAACTTAGAGTCCAAAGGGTCAAAAGCAACTGGTATTCCTGGGCAGTCTCCCATCCAAGTACTAACCAGGCCAGACACTGCTTGGCTTAGAGAACAGATAAGATTGGGGATGCTCAGGGTAATATGGCCATACAAAATTGGGTCAGACATGACAAAAAACTAAATCAGTTGGCATGGTAAGACAAACAGGGAAATGCAAAACAGAACTAAATGTCCAAAAAACTAAACATAGCATGAACAAAACAAAACATGAACCACAGGCGTGACATTCTCACCATTTTTGCCATGGAATGCCGGCTCTGTAAGGAAGTATGAACATAAAAGCTACAAACAGAACAAAAGTAGTGCTCTCTCCTTAGCAGAAGGTCACCTTGCCCTGGCCTGACCGGAGAAGTGGTCTACGCTTGCATGACCTCACACGGGAGGAATGCTCTCATCTTCTTCAAAGAGGCGCTCGCTTCATTGTGCCGAGCATGTGCAGATGTGTGCAATTGTGTCTTCGGTCTTGGCAAAGACACATATGTTTAGCCTCACAAACATCAATCAATCAATCAATGTATTTTTATATAACCCTAAATCACAAGTGTCTCAAAGGGCTGCACAAGTCACAAAGACATCCTTGGTTCAGATCCCACATCAGGGCAAGGAAAAACTCAACCCAATGGGATAATGAGAAACCTTCTTCCATTATCTGCTACTGACTTTGACGGACATACATAAAAACAATCTTCCCTCCTTTATCGGTTCAAGGTCCGGACCGGAGAAAAGTATTGTCCGCAAACTATCATTGATACTAATACATCTAATATTTGCATACTTGGAGCAGGGCTAGTCAACACAGTTTCAAGAGCCCACAAAATGTATATAAAAAATATATACATATACAATATATATGATATTAAAGGGGAACATTATCACAATTTCAGAAGGGTTAAAACCAATAAAAATCCGTTCCCAGTGGCTTATTTTATTTTTGGAAGTTTTTTCAAAATTGTACCCGTCCCGGAATATCCCCTAAAAAAAGCTTTAAAGTGCTTGATTTTCGCTATTTGCTTAAGCCATTTCCCTGTGACGTCACATAGCGATTCCAATACAAACAATGGCGAATAGCACAGCAAGATATAGCGACATTAGCTCGGATTCAGACTCGTATACATATATATATATATATATATATATATATATATATATATATATATATATATATATATATATATATATATATATATATATATATGTGTGTGTATATATATATATATATATATATATATATATATATATATATATATATATATATATATATATATATATAAAAATACTTGAATTTCAGTGTTCATTTATTTACACATACCGTATACACACACATAAGACTCATCTACTCATTGTTGAGTTAAGGGTTGAATTGTCCATTCTTGTTCTATTCTCTGTCACTACTTTTCTAACAATATGCATGTACAGTAGATGGCAGTATTTTCCTGTTTAAGAGTGTCACAACATTGCTGTTTACGGCAAACGAACTGCTTTATGGTGACGGAAACGTGACTGTTGTTGTGGTGTGTTGTTTCACCGTGCTAGGAGGACGTTAATGAAACTGCCTAAAAAAAAAAAAAAGTATTTCAGCGGCTTAAGCGATTCAACAGATTACGCATGTATTGAAACGGATGGTTGGAGTGTGGAGGCAGATAGCGAAAACGAAATTGAAGAAGAAACTGAAGCTATTGAGCGAATAGCTGTAGACGCTTTCCGGCCATGCATGTCTGCGTTAGTATCGCCGGTAAAATGTGCAGACCAAACGATCAGGACTTTTGCATTGACACTGGATCAACTTAAATCCGTCGATTGGTAAGTGTTTGTTTGGCATTAAATGTGGGTGGAAGGAAACGCTGGATGTAAATATAGTTTCATATATACATACAGCTAGCCTAAATAGCATGTTAGCATCGATTAGCCGGCAGTCATGCCGCGACCAAATATGTCACCCACAGAACCATCTAATTGGTTACACGCAGAGCGGTAACAGCCAATCAGCAGTGAGTATTCAGAGCACATGTAACGTGGAGCGAGCAGAAAGGTGTTTTTAGCAGGTAAGCCAGCGGACTCTCCCCAAATGATAATAAACACCTCCCAGTCAACGACTAGTGACATCACTATGAGCCCGTTGACGTTCTAGAAACATAAGCAGCAGCTCAGCTCGCTCGCAGTCCTTGAAGTGGAGGTTAATTAGCTATTAGCGTAACGTTACCTCATTGTGCTGTGTGTGTGTGTGTGTGTGTGTGTGTGTGTGTGTGTGTGTGTGTTGTACACAGAACATCGATTTCCACATTTCTATTAGCCCCGGATCCAGTAAACCCGGACACCTTGTATGTAATTAAGATGTATAGGGGGGGGGGGTGTATGATGTGTGGTCTTTAATTATATGTTCTTCACAGAAAATGAGCCAAAGTCAGTGAGTCTCAGTTTGAAAAAATAATAAATTGTGTCATTTATCTTTTAATAAAACATAAAAAAGGGTTCCATAGATTAGCACATAAGTCAATAACATTAACAACACTCACCTTTGTGATTTCGTTGAATTTATCGTTGGGAATGCATCTGCTTTGAGTATCGCAGGATATCCAGACATTTTTGCCATCTCTGTGCCATCTCTGTCGTAGCATCGCCGGTAAAAACCAAACGAGGGACTTTCGCATTTCTTGACACTGGAGCAACTTAAATCCGTCGATTGGTAAGTGTTTGTTTGGCATTAAATGTGGATGGAGGGAAAGGTTAGATGTAAATATAGCTACAAATGAGGCATGATGCTGCAATATGTACACAGCTAGCCTAAATAGCATGTTAGCATCGATTAGCATGCTGTGCTAATCGAGGCACATTCTACGTAAATCAACTTGAATCCGTCCCTGATCGTGTTGTTACACCCTCCGACAACACACTGACAAGGCATGATGTCTCCAAGGTACGGAAAACAGTCAAAAAAACGGGAAATAACAGAGCTGATTTGACTCGATGCGTCTGATGTGTAGGGAAAAAATGGTGTTGAGTACCAATGTGACGTCACGTTCTGACGTCGTAGATTATAGAGAGGCATAAAGTGAAAGGCGTTTAGTTCGCCAAAATTCACCCTTTTAGAGTTCGGAAATCGGTTTAAAAAATATATGGTGTTTTTTCTGGTATATATTGACGCTCACATAGGTCTGGTGATAATGTTCCCCTTCAAAACAAAAGGGCAGCACAAAACAGAGGGTAGATCCAGTAGAAAATGGCATGGAGCTAACACAGGAGGAACAGTGTGGTTTTCGTCCTGGTTGTGGAACTGTGCACCAGCTCTATAGTCTGGGCAGGGTCCTTGAGGGTGCATGGGAGTTTGCCCAACCAGTCTACATGTGCTTTGTGGACTTGGAGAAGGCATTGGACCTCTGGGGAGTGCTCAGAGAGTATGGGGTATCGGACTGTCTGACTGTGGCGGTCCGTTTCCTGTGTGATCAGTGTCAGAGCTTGGTCCGCATTGCCGGCGGTAAGTCGGACACGTTTCCAGTGAGGGTTGGACTCCGCCAAGGCTGTCCTTTGTCACCCATTCTGTTCATAAATATTATGGACAGAATTTCTAGGCGCAGTCAGGGCTTTGAGGGGTTCCGGTTTGGTGGCTGCAGGATAAGGTCTCTGTGGTCCTGATGGCTTCATCTGGCCAGGATTTTCAGCTCTCACTGAATCGGTTCACAGCAGAGTGTGAAGCAACTGGGATGAGAACCAGCACCTCCAAGTCCGAGTCCATGGTTCTCGCCCGGAAAAGGGCGGAGTGCCATCTCCGTGTTAGAGAGGAGACCCGGCCCCAAGTGGAAGCGTTCAAGTACCTTGGAGTCTTGTTCACGAGTGAGGGAAGAGTGGATGGTGAGATCGACAGGCGGATCTGTGCGGCTTCTTCAGTAATGCGGACGCTGTATCGATCCGTTGTGGTGAAGAAGGAGCTGAGCTAGAAAGCAAAGCTCTCAATTTACCGGTCGATCTACGTTCCCATCCTTACCTATGGTCATGAGCTTTGGGTTATGACCGAAAGGACAAGATCATGGGTACAAGCGGCCGAAATGAGTTTCCTCGACCGGGTGGCGGGGCTCTCCCTTAGAGATAGCGTCAGAAGCTCTGCCATCCGGGAGGAACTCAATGTATAGCCGCTGCTCCTCCACATGGAGAAGAGCCAGATGAGGTGGTTTTGGTCATGATGCCACCGAACGCTTCCCTAGGGAGGTGTTTAGGGCACATTTGACCGGTAGGAGACCCAGGACAAGTTGGGATGACTCTCAAATAAGGACGCTTTTGACCTCCCACACTCCTCAGCGACACCTGGGAGTCGAACTTGGCTTGCATTGCACGCAGAACGGCCCTATGGACACAACACCATTGCACCCAAAGACAATGGGCATATACACAAACACACACCCCACCCCCAAACAACGCCGTCACCACCGCTTGATGCCCCTTAGGAGTGATGGACGGCTTAGTAGCGCCTCACTAATCCTCGCCTCCATGGTGACAAATAAAGTCTGTTTCTTACAAGTATTATTATCACTGCAGGACGAGGAATAGCTAAACATGCTTTACTACACACCGTAGGAGAATACAACATCTCACCGGCGTCACAATGTAAACAAATGCCATGGGTGGAGCTCCACCTGACATCCACTGTAATGATACCAAGTACAAGAGTGTATCTAATCGATACTACTATAATTATATAAATATTTTTTATCGTCACAAAATCTTTTTTCCCATAATTAAAATTAATATTAATGTTTATGAAGTCAGGAACTATGTCCCTGGACACATGAGGACTCCATTGTGTCCTGTGCAGTGGAGGCTCCTCTATGGGGTCTTGGGGCACTAGGAGGTTAACCCCTTTACTACAGTTACCCCAGGGGGCCCTTGGCAAACCTAGTACCTGACTGCCCCCAAGCCAGGGATACGGCTGCAGCAGAAATGGGTTGCGAGTTGTCTTGGACTCCAAGCCACTGGACCCTGACCCGATTTCTGTCCAGGATGGTGTGGTGACTGTCTGTGCACCAGTCTCCCCACGTTAAACTAAGCCACGCACAGGCATCTTCCATGAAGGGATACACCCCTACCAGGAGGATCGTCATACCTGATGATGAGTTGATCCATCGCGAACATTGAACATGCTTTCAAAGTGTGACTTGTACCAACTTCACAAACACGTGGTTGTGCTTTCTTCTTTATTTAGTGTAGAATTCACATACATGTTGATCTTGACTCAGGCAGAGGAAGCAAAGCACACAATTATGTAGTTTCTCTTTTGAGTGACGCTATCGCCTCTTAAAGCCGTTTCACATCTCCTGGTCTGAGAACACCAACGATAAAACATAACAGTGATTATTACTTCTCTTTTCCAACATATTAAACACTTTCAAATACAGAGACATGCATGACTGCGATCCTTCGGAAATACGGCAAATAGACAAAAGGAACAGACATCTTTTTTATTTTCAAACAAACACTTGACATTTAATGCTCGCTACATTTTACTTCACATTCTGGAGCGTTGTACTTTCAAGAAGTCTCCAAACATTCAGAACTGGTGCTCCCTTAACCCTTGTTTCACGTTCATACTGTTCTTACTCAGCCAGCGTTTGTGGGTCTGACGGACCCGTTGCGTTTTGTGGCTTTTAATGTCTCACAATCAAACATTTTTATGTTAAAATACTGAACAGTTTTTTACCCTATCCCAGTGGTTCTTAACCTGGGTTCGGTGAGTCGGCATCAGGGGTTCGGCGGAGGTCAAAACACACCCGACTCATCCCTTATCTGCTTATTGTGTTACTAGTGTTTTAGTGAAAGTCGGAGGAGTGTGGTGACCGCCAGTGTCTCTGAGGGAAGCCACGTTTCCCGACGAGGCGAAGCGAAGGCAGCCATTGGGGCCGGGCTGAGATTTTTTTTTTCTTTCCTCCTCCACGGGGAATGCATCCCACATTCGGGGGCGGCCGGTCGGAGGAGGCAAGAGAGTCTGCAGCTGCCTCTTTGACAGGTGCACGAGGAACGACGCAAGCTCTCCGCTCATGTCTATGGTAAGAGCAGACTTATTACCACCGTAACCTGCCGGGTGAAATATGGTAGGGAACCATGTTCGCTTGACCTCTCTGTTCCATAGTAAAGCTTCACCGTCATCTTTCGGGAATGTAAACAAGGAAACACCGGCTGTGTTTGTGTGGCTAAAAGCGGCCGCAATACACCGCTTCCCACCTACAGCTTTCTTCTTTGACGTCTCCGTTTTTAATTGAACAAATTGCAAAAGATTCAGCAAAGACTAAAATAGACGTCATCATACCTACGTTTTCAATGGGATACTTTGCGCGGAATTTAAAATTGCAATTTAGTAAACTAAAAAGGCCGTATTGGCATGTGTTGCAATGTTAATATTTCATCATTGATATATAAACCATCAGACTGCGTGGTCGCTAGTAGTGGGTTTCAGTAGGCCTTTAAATAGTCATCATTAAGTACTTATTAATGCCGTATTTGGCATGGCCTCATTATAACCCCAACCTTCTAACCCTAACCCTAACCCTAACCAAAAAACTCAAAATTAAGTCTTTGTTACTTAGAATATGTTCTCCATACTAAAGTGTTACCAAAAACACATACATTTGTCTTTAATTAAAAAAACTAAACATTTTATTTTTCACCAAGAAGGGTTCGGTGAATATGCACATGAAACTAATGGGGTTCGGTACCTCCAACAAGGTTAAGAACCACTGCCTTATCCCAATAAACACATGTTCAGTATTTTAACACAAAAATGTTTAATTGTAAGGCATTAAAGGCCACAAAATGCAACGATTCCGTCAGACCCACCAACGCTGGCTGAGTAACAACAATATGAACGTTGCGCGGAAAATTTTTCTCATCCTTATGGGACGCAGAAACTGTTGTGTTTCTGCACCTGCGGTTCCCGCACAAGGTTGCAACATTGTTTGTCAACACTGTCTGCTCTCATTTTCTCGCACATTTTACCATCTGATGTTCAATGTACCTACATTCTGTCCTCCCCCTGTCTAGACCTGCTGTGTGTGTGTGTGTGTGTCTGTGTGTGTGGTACACAGAACATCAATTTCCACACTTCCATTAGCCCCGGGTCCAGTAAACCCGGACATCTTGGATGTAATTAAGATGTGTAGGGGGGGTGTATGATGTGTGGTCATTAATTATATGTTCTTCACAGAAAATGAGCCAAAGTCAGTGAGTTTCAGTTTGAAAAATTAATTGTGTCATTTATCTTTTAATAAAACACAAAAACGGGTTCCACAGACCCGAACACCACACAAGGGTTAAGAGGGCTTGACAACGACCAAAACGAGGAACAGTTACATATTACCAACATAAGCAAAGGTGTTCAAATCTGTGCAATTTCTAGATTTATTGAACTTGTAAGAAAATACTGTTTTGATTTTTGTCACGGTTTAATCCGTCTCAATTCACAGCAGGAAAAAAGAGCACTTTTGATTGTTTTAAACGGCATTACGCGGGTGTTTTATTGGATAATCCGTCGACACCAGGCTTCAGAGCGGTCTCACGGGTTTTTAAACTTCACATCGGATGATCCTTTTTTCCTAATTTCACTTGGTTTGAAAATAAAATAAAGGCAAAGTCCCAGAAAATCCAAGTTAATGTGCCCATCTGAAGATAGTCCAGGTGTATTTACATTTAGAAAAGTGACTACATTCATTTAATCAGTGGAGAAACACACAGTAGTCCCACATATAATCATGTCATCTCCTTCTATTTTTTTCTCAACTTCATTTTAATTGTGAAAAAATAAGTTGAAAAGTAGAGTTGCCAAGCGACAGCCTCAAAATGTTCAGTCTTTGGATGGTGACTGGAATGAAGTGTACCCAGGTCCCCTCCTGGTGACCGACAACAATTAAATACGGACACAAATGGATCAATGCCGCTTCAAAACAATATTTTTTCGCTGATTTTCATTCTCTTTCCATTACAATAGCACAATGCAGGGGTGTCCAAACTTTTTCCACTGAGGGCTGAAAAATGAAAGGAAGCGGAAGCCATTTGGATATTTTTCATCTTAAAAACAATGAGGGCTCCCCTCAATTTTGCTGACTGTTAATAAAGTCAAAGTTAAAGTACCAATGATTGTCACACACACACTAGGTGTAGTGAATTTTGTTCTTTGCATTTGACCCATCCCCTTGTTCACCCCCTGGGAAGTGAGGGGAGCAGTGGGCAGCAGCGGTGCCACGCCCGGTAATCATTTATGGTGATTTAACCCCCAATTCCAACCCTTGATGCTGAGTGCCAAGCAGGGAGGTAATGGGTCCCATTTTTTATAGTCTTTGGTATGACTTGGGGTTTGAACTCACAACCTACCCATCTCAGGGCGGACACTCCAAACACTAGGCCACTGAGTAGGATATATATATATATATATATATATATATAGACATACATATATATAAATATATATATATATACATACATATATACATATATATATATGTATATATTTATGTATATGTGTGTGCGCATATATATGTGTGTGTGTATATATATATATATATATAGACATACATATATACATATATATAAATATATATATATATATACATACATATATACATATATGTAAATATATATATACTGTATATATGTATAATTTTTTACTTTCAACAATATATATATATACATATATACATATATGTAAATATATATATATATATATACACATATATATATATATATATATATATATATATATATATATACATACTTATATATGTATAATTTTTTACTTTCAACAATCTAATCTTTTGATAAACTTCCTATCGACTGTATCTGTTTTACAGCTTTAAAGTAAAAATTTGAGTGCATGGCAGTTTTGTGTTATTATCCTCAATAATTCAAAATGTTTTCATTACAATTCACTTGTTTGTTTTTTAGCCCGCTTTTTTTTCTTTTTTGTTATCGTATTTTAAAAAATGTGCCGTGGGCCATTAAAAAAATAAATAACTGTGGTCCGCAAATGGCCCTAGGGCCACACTTTGGACACCCCGTGCCATTATGTATTTGTAAGGGGGTAAACTCACAAAATCAATTTTGGATTAAATAATGATTCCCCCCCATGGTGAAGTTCACAGTTAAAACTGACACAGCAGGCACAAGACATCGATACGTTGATTCTACGTACATGTCCTTTAAAACTGACATTGAAACAAGGTTGCAAAATAGTTGTATTTGTAAATTGAGAGGACGTTGATGTCCAACGTTGGATCCTCATTGATGTTTGGAAAATGACCAAAATTCAATATTCAAATCAACGTCAGAACCCAACATTGTCAAAAAGTATGTTGTTTCGACGTTGTATTTGTGTTGTAGAATATCGGTTGGGAAATTGTCACGACGCGGGCTTGAACTCGCTTTTCTCTGGCAGCATGTGGGTGATCAGCAATCTGCACACCTGGGTCTAATGAGGGCGAGCGGTATAAGGACCAGTGGACCTTAAGATCCTAGCGGGAACTTAATCCTCTATGTACAGTAAGCCGACTCCAGCTTTATGCTCTCTCTCCCGCTCTCTGCGTTTCCCTTCCGTGTCTGATGTCCGTGTTGTACTCCCGCAGTTCGTTCCCGAGTTTTCCTGTGTTCCTCTCTGGATTCTGGACTGCCTCCCTTGGATCTCGCCCTTTCGCATGACCATGGACTGCCTTCCTGCTTTGTCCCTCCTCTTGCTCAACATAACACTTGGTAACACACACTACTAGTCTCACACATAGCCTCACACCCACACTCTTAGATTTTGTCAAACACACCACTCTATACTTATTTGGTAATACTGTTTGATTATTATATACACCAAATATATATAATAAATCATCGTGCTTTACTTCCCCCTTGTGTCTGTGCCCTCAACTCCTTCCTGGTAGAAATGACCGAAATGCAATGTTCGAATCGACGTCAGAACCCAATATTGAAGAAACATCGTCAAAAAGCATGTTGTTTCAACGTTATGTTCGGGTTGTTCAAGGTCAGGATCTAATTCAACAGTTTTCAATGTTGTTTCAATGTCTGGGACGAGAAAGGCACATATTTACAAAGGCTCCTTCTGAGAAACACAAAGCCATCCGAGCATGCGCAGCGTTAGACTCAAGCAGAACCAACAAATAAGAGTTTTAACAGCCATAATTGAAACCACGGGGCCGAGACCTTCTGAAAATGAGGTGCAATTAATGGTTAGATGTTAATTAGTGATAAAAGCGTTAAGGCTGAGCAGGAATTTACTGGTGCAGGCGACATGTTGGAAGTGATGGGAGCCAAACTTTCATCATCATAGTTGTACTACTTGTATAGGTACTTTTTACTCTTCAGCTGGAATATTCAACTCAATTGTTTTGGGGGCCACATTTCCAGAAAGCAAAGTTAATCACAGAACTTGCACCCAATGTTGATTTTGAATCGAAAATTGATTCTCAATCATATCGTTATCCCCAAGAATCGAATCAATCGGAATAATGTGATGCCCAAAGGTTTACTGCCCATAAATAACATTTGGTTTACATTTTAAAAGTCATGCCATTTTTCTGTTGAAATCGAAAGAGCAAATACATTTAGCAAAAATAATCAAGTTCTTTATTGACGCCCATTATGTCTGAACTTGCACGGGGCCACATGTGGTGGGCCAGTTCTGGCCCAAAGGCTTTGAGTTTGACACCTATACGCCTAAATGTTTGACACCTAAATGTTTGACACCAAAATGTCTGACACCTAAATGTCTGACATCTATAGGCCTAAATGTTTGACACTTAAATGTCGGACATCTATAGGCCTAAATGTTTGACACCTAAATTTCTGACATTTATAGGCCTAAATGTTTGACACCTAAATCCCTGACACCTATAGGCCTAAATGTTTGACACCTAAATGTTTGACATCTAAATGTTTGACAACTAAATGTCTGACACCTATAGGCCAAATGTTTGACACCTTAACATTTGACATCTATAGGCCTAAATGTTTGACACCTACATGTTGGACACCTATAGGCCTAAATGTTTGACACCTAAATTGTTGACACCTATAGGCCTAAATGTTTGACAACTATAGGCCTAAATGTTTGACACCTAAATTTCTGACACCTATAGGCCTAAATGTTTGACACCTAAATGTCTGACAGCTATAGGCCAAATGTTTGACACCTAAATGATTGATACCTAAATGTTTGACATCTATAGGCCTAAATGTTTGACACCTACATGTTGGACACCTATAGGCCTAAATGTTTGACGCCTAAGTGTTTGACACCTATAGGCCTAAATGATGAAAATGTTTGATACCTATAGGCCTAAATGTTTGACACACTAAATGTTTGAAACCTATAGGCCTAGATGATGAAACATGTTTGACACTTATAGGCCTAAATGTTTGACACCTATAGGCCTTAATGATGAAAACGTTTGACACCTATAGGCCCAAATGTTTGACATCTAAATGTTTGACACCTATAGGCCTAAATGATGAAAACGTTTGACACCTATAGGCCTAAATGTTTGACACCTATAGGTCTAAATGATGAAAACGTTTGACACCTATAAGCCTAAATTTTTTACACCTAAGTGATTGACATCTCTAGGCCTAAATGTTTGACACATAAATGTTTGACACCTACAGGCCTAAATGATGAAAATGTTTGACACCTATAGGCTAAAACGTTTGACACCTAGAGGTTTGACACCTATAGGCCTAAATGATGAAAACGTTTGACACCTATAGGCCTAAATGATGAAAACTTTTGACACCTATAGGCCTAAATGTTTGACACCTATAGGCCTTAATGATGAAAAGGTTTGACACCTATAGGCCCAAATGTTTGACATCTAAATGTTTGACACCTATAGGCCTAAATGATGAAAACGTTTGACACCTATAGGCCTAAATGTTTGACACCTATAGGTCTAAATGATGAAAACGTTTGACACCTATAAGCCTAAATGTTTGACACTTAGGTGATTGACACCTATCGGCCTAAATGTTTGACACCTATAGGCCTAAATGATGAAAATGTTTGACGCCTATAGGCTAAAACGTTTCACACCTAGATGTTTGACACCTATAGGCCTAAATGATGAAAACATTTGACACCTATTAGCCTAAATGATGAAAATGTTTGACACCTATAGGCCTAAATGTTTGACACCTAAGTGATCGGCACCTATAGGCCTAAATATTTGACACCTAAATGTTTGACACCTATAGGCCTAAATGATGAAAACGTTTGATACCTATAGGCCTGAATGTTTGACACCTATAGGCCCAAATGATGAAAACGTTTGACACCTATAGGCTTAAATGTTTGACACCTAAATGTTTTACACCTATAGGCCTAAATGATGAAAATGTTTGAAACCTATAGGCTTAAACGTTTGACACCTAGGTGTTTGACACCTGTAGGCCAAAATGATGAAAACATTTGACACCTATAGGCCTAAATGTCTGACATGTAAATGTTTGATACCTATAGGCCTAAATGTTTGACACCTAAAAGTTTGACACCTATAGGCCTAAATGTTTGACACCTAAACGTTTGACACCTATAGGCCTAAATGTTTGACACCTAAACGTTTGACACCTATAGGCCTAAATGTTTGACACCTATAGGCCTATATGTTTCACACCTAAATGTTTGACACTTATAGGCCTGATTGAAAAAATGGTGAGGACCTAAAACAGAACTTTGAGGAACACCGCTCTTGTAACTAAAGACGTTGGCTGCATGTGAGGTAAAGAAGCCACACCTATGTCACAACTGCAGGGGACTCAGAGGGGTGGCATGAGGAACGTCTCAGGTAAGTACACAACACGTCTGCGAGGAAGGTGGAAATGTGAAGTCCAGAAAAGTGTGGTCCGAGTTGTCATACAACGGTCGCATTGTCATGTTTTTTTTTTTAGAATTTTTCTGCAAAAAGTTTCAAACTCGGGGGCCTGTATGTTGTCATTCCGGCCCCCTGGCCCTGCCCCACACAAATGTGCCGGGTCCCTATGTACCAGCGTCACATGCAAGGCTCTCAAGAAAACTCCTCCACCTGCGAACTCGCCACGCCTCCATTCTCCACTTTCACGCTCCCTCCGTTGCTGCCGGCGGGCGTGAGGCGAGACGTGATGTAGCTCCTCTTCCTGGAGGACATGGACCACTTCCTGCCGGAGCCACCCCCACCAGCCCCGCCCTCGCCCTCGGCGGGGTTGTACACCACCACCATGGTGGTGTCCATACGGGAGAGCGTGTACATGCTGCTCTGCCGGGTGGGGTGCTGGCGGGCGCAGCGCAGCTCCAGCTCGTCGTAGCTGGACACCTTGATGAAGGGACACCAGCGGAACGCTCGCTTGAAGCCCGCCCGAAACCTGCGAGCACAATGGTGGAGCTGTCAGGTGAGAGGATTACTTTCTAGTACACATTACAGCAGGTCACTGTTAGAATAATCATGTATATATATTATCACACAACTTTGTATGCTTAAAGTCCGTTGCTATAGTTATTGGCAATTGTGCTCAAGCTGCATTTTTTATATCTGCGCAAGGACAAAACTTCTTGTCTGAGGGGTGGCCTCAGCCGCAGATGTTGTCTTTGTTTTAGCCTGTTCACAGCCAAGGACTTCAAGGACCTCAACGAAGATAAGATGACAGCACGCAGACGAAGCAGAAACAAGGAAATCACAAGGCCCAGCACATTCCGTCGCATATTGTTCATACTGGACCTGCTTTGCATAATGTATGTGACCACTCCTTTTAGAGGTGGCCTCAGTGATGTTGACTATGGAACTCCTGAATAAGTTGAGGGACGCGGGAGCTGAACCTTAGCGCGAAGGGCGAGACTGCGACTAAGTGTGCAGCTCCATGCGTTCTCCTCATGAGCTAAATTAAACTCTTTCTCTGCATGATTCCTTGCTTCTTGTCTGTTTAATAGATGTCATCAGTGTTTGAACCTGACAATCACACACATTAACAATTGGTCACACATATTCTAGCACACATTACAACAGGACACAAACATTCTAGCACACATTACAAGTAGCTAGGTAGCAAGATTGACGCCCAAGTTTTACCTATGAAAGCCCGTGTTGCTAATAATGTTTTTTCTGTCATAGTACAACGTCAGCTATGTTTTTTTTTGGGACTGTTAATTACCTGCATTATTTACCACTCAGCCACCGTTGCCAAATTATTAATTTCCCTGACCGGAAATAGCGCACCGAATCCTAACCACTGGACCACCAGGAAGTTGGTAAAACATGTTCTAACCATCTTCTTCCTCTCATAGGTAGCGTCGTACATGAATAAAATGTGCGTGACCATTATTGGAATATTGGTTAGCTCTTTTGTTAGCTTCATTAGTAGGGCTTTTGTTAGCTGTAGTGTTAGCTGTTTTGTTAGCTTCTTCAGTTGGGGTTTTGTTACCGGTAGTGTTAGCTCTTTTGTTAGCTTCTTTAGTAGGGCTTTGGTTAGGTGTAGTGTTAGCTCTTTTTGTTAGCTTCTTTAGTAGGGCTTTTGTTAGCTCTTTTGTTAGCTTCTTTAGTAGGGCTTTTGTTAGTGGTAGTGTTAGCTCTTTTGTTAGCTTCGTTAGTGGGGCTTTTGTTAGCTGTAGTGTTAGCTCTTTTGTTTGCTTCTTTGGCAAGGCTTTCGTAAGCAGTAGTGTTAGCTCTTTTGTTAGCTTCTTTAGTAGGCTTTTGTTAGCTGTAGTGTTAGCTCTTTTGTTAGCTTCTTTAGTAGGCTTTTGTTAGCTGTAGTGTTAGCCCTTTTATTAGCTTCTTTAGTAGGGCTTTGGTGAGCAGTAGTGTTAGCCCTTTTGTTAGTTTCTTTAGTAGGGCTTTTATTAGCTGTATTGTTAGCCTTTTTGTTAGCACCCTCATTCGCGTCTTTCACAGTTTCTCAGCTGGTGTCCTTCTCGTGGTTGTTGTTCTTCAAAGCTGAAAACATATGGTTTCCAACAGGGTTTCCCACAGCGTTTTGTTGTTAAGGCGACAGCCTTAAAAACAAAGAGCCACCTCCTAGACTAAAGTGTTAACTAAAACAACAAAACAAAAAAAAATTCTGAACAAGCTGCCCTGCTTAGTTCTGCGTCTGCCTCTGTCAGAGCGGTAACAGCCAATCAGCAGTGTGTATTCAGAGCACATGTAACGTGCAGCGAGCAGAAAGGGGTTTTTAGCAGGTAAGGCAGCGGACTCTCCCCAAATGATAATAAACACCTCCCAGTCAACGACTAGTAACATCACTATGAGCCCATTGACGTTCTAGAAACATAAGCGGCAGCTCAGCTCGCTCGCAGTCCTTGAAGTGGAGGTTAAATAGCTATTAGCGTAATGTTAGTTCAGTGTGCGGTGTGTGTGTGTGTGAGTGTGTGTTTGTGTGTGTGTGTGTGTGTGTGTGTGTGTGTGTGTGCGGTACACAGTACATCAATTTCCACACTTCTATTAGCCTCTGGTCCAGTAAACCTGGACATCTTGAAAGCCTCAACCTGAACCTTGGTATTTACCGTGATGACGGACTGGCAGTGTGCCGCGCCTCGCCAAGGAGCAGCGAGAATACCAAGAAGCGCATATGCCAAATCTTCAAAGAGAACGGCCTACGGATCACGATTGAAGCCAACAAGCAAACCGTCAACTTCCTCGACGTCACTTGCAACCTGAGCAATAACAGCTACCAACCATTCACGAAACCCAACACAACACTCCAATACGTGCACCATGACAGCAGCCATCCACCCATCACCACGAAAAGAATACCTACCGGAATTAATAAAAGGCTATCGATGCTGTCATCTAGCAAAGCTGAATTCGACCAAGCAACCCCCCCGTACCAGAAAGCACTTGATGAAAGCGGATACAACTTCACCCTCACCTGTGAACCCACGCCAGGAAACCAACCAAAAAAGAGCAGAAAACGAAACAACATCATCTGGTACAACCCCCCGTTCAGCAAAAGCGTCTCAACCAATATCGGCCAAAAGTTCCTCACTCTGATCGACAAACACTTCCCCAAAGGCAACACCCTAAGAAACATATTCAACAAGAACAACATTAAATTGAGCTACAGCTGTATGAATAACATACAACAAATCATTTCTAACCAAAACAAAACAATTGCGAAAGGACTGCCTGCCCCCAGACTAAACAACTCTGAAACCAATAAGGAATGTAACTGCCGCAAGAAACCTGATTGCCCTCTCAATGGGGGGGTGCTTACAAACATCAGTCGTTTACCGAGCAAAGGTAACACGCATGGACATTAGCACATCCGACACGTATGTAGGATTAACCGAAAAAGCGTTTAAAGCCAGATGGAATAATCACAACGCCTCCTTTAGAAACCAGACCTTGCGGAATTCTACAGAACTCAGCAAGCACATTTGGAACCTCAAAGACAATAATGTTAAATATTCAATAACATGGAAAATTCTTGCATCCAGCACCCCTTACAACAGTGGTAATAAAAGATGCAACCTATGCTTAAAAGAAAAACTGTTTATTATACATCATCCAGACCTGTCATCCCTCAACAAACGCAGTGAAATCATATCAACATGTCGTCACAGACGGAAACACCTCCTATGTAACACATGGGCCAATCACCACACCCCTACGCCTGCCTGTACCCACCCACTCTGTGCCCCTATATAAACCATTGTATGTGAATGCTTCCATTAAAATCTCCTGATGATTGAGGGAACCCCTCATGAAACAGTTCTGTAGAAATGAAGTAGTCTTGTGATTTTTCCCACACATACATATAAATGTACATATATATATATATATATATATATATATATACATATAAATATATATATATATATATATATATATATATATATATATATATATATATATATATATATATAAAACGAATAAATAACATGGAGTATGTTATTCACTCGAGCGTGCTAGTTTTTGTTGATTTTCAGCGACTCACTGATGTAATAGAATATTTTCTATGCCTTTCAAGGAGGTGAATATACACATTTATATGTATATATATATATATATACATATATATAGTATATATATATACACATATATATGTATATATATATATACATACATATAGTATATATATATACACATATATATGTATATATATATATATATATGTATGTATATATACATATATATATGTATATATATACATATATGTATATATATACATATATGTATATATATATATATATATATATTTATATATATATATATATATGTATATATAGAATCAAAAAACACAGGACGAGATGTTGAACAGTCCCTTGGGCCGAATGTGGAGAGTACTCACTTGAGATGTCCTTGTTGTTAAGACTGGTAGACAGACAACGTGAGGATGTGGGGGGTGGGGTGTTCTTGTGAGTTGTAGGATATGAGACTTGTTCAGGGTTAAATACCAGGACAATTGGACAAGCGACACATCTTCAGTAGTGTGCCCTTGCATCATTGGGTGTTTTTGATTGATTGATTGATACTTTTATTAGTAGATTGCACAGTACATGTTCCGTACAATGGACCACTAAATGGTAACACCCGAATAAGTTTTTCAACTTGTTTAAGTCGGGGTCTGTTGTGATCCGGCTTCCGGATCACACATCTCTAGCATGTTTGTCTTTTTTGTATTGTCCTGCTATGTTTTGATCATGTTTTGGACTCTACCGATCCCGTTTGTTAGCGCACTTCCTTGTTTTGTATTGTCACCATGGCAACCTAAGTATGCCTCCTGCACGGACTCATTACGCACACCTGTTTTGAATTATTTGTGTTGTATTTAAGACCACCTGCTACCTTAGTTCCTCCTGGCTGTTTTGTTTGCTACTTGCAACACGCACGTTGGTTCTTATTTTTGTAATCACTATTGCTAAGTCTCGCCTTAGCTTTGCGTGCGCTCTGCACCTCTATTCCTGTACTCTGCTCTCGTTGCTAATTATTAGCATAGCTCTCCGTGCATTCGGCACGCCTTTTCTTTGCATTTTGTACCAGTATTATTTTTTGTTTTTGTATTAAATCTAATCTTACCTGCAACTCCTGCCTGTCCTGGTCCTCTTGCATCCCTGGGGTAGCAACACGCATCCATTATGCCTCGCCATCGTGTCAGAAAACAGCCAGCACAACGCCGCCTCGCAGTGGACCACCAAAAGTCTTCCCTTCGCCAAGCCGCGAAGACTTTTTCCCCGGACAGCAGCGCGCAGACAACAGCCCAGTACTCTTCCCTGAGGTTTGGAAGTTTTGTTTTTTCTCCATATTCCAACCACTCTTCCGACTGGGCTGTAAGGCCAGGGCATACCTCCGGCCCACCGGTCCATCACGGTGACGTCATTTCGTCAACGCCCCCTGGTGACTCAATACCACCCCCTGTCGATGATATTTTTTCTGAGGATTTTTATATTGTTGAGTCTTATTCTCAACCTGTTTCAAATATTGACTATGATTTTTTGGACTCTATAGACACAACTAAGTTCTATACAGATGTTATTTCTAGATGCAAACTAAGGCAACATGAGCTACCTACTTTTCTTCCTCCACCTCTTAAGCCCCGTTCCCCGCCCAAGTCTGGGTTTTTTTCTCCTTTTTCAAAAGGACATGTTGGTCAACTTAAAGGGGAGGAGTCTGCCCACCTCCAAACCTCACACCACCCTCCCTTAAGGTCAGTCCCTGACCATAGGGAACGGGTCTGGGATCCCCGTCTGGAGGGAGGGGCTAAGGCCTATAGCTTTGGTGGGGAAGTAGCTCAGATGCTAACTGTCAAACCGCAGCCTCCTATGAGGCCACCTCCACCGATATTCCGCTTAGCTCCTCCTAGTAGACCTCCTCCACCTGTGTTTCCCCCGGTCAAGCCACTAAGGCCACCTAGACCTCCTCCACCGACTTTTCGACTCGCTAGTCCACTACCTCCAGTGCGCCCTCCACCACCGGTGTTCAAGCCTAGTCCCAGTCCTGGTCCGACTTCTGGCCAACATTGTAGATCAACTCGTAGACTGAGTCGTAGTCCGAGTCCTAGCCCAAGTCCTTGTTCAAGTCATTCTCTTAATGGTAGTCCAAGTCCCGGTCCCAGTTACGTACCTTCGTGTAGTCTTGATCGTAGTCCTTGTCCTAATTCCCCTCGTGGTCTTAGTCCTCACAGTAACCCTAGTCCTTGCCCAAATTCTTGTCCGAGCCCCAGTGTCACTGTAAGTCCTGGTCCTTGCCCAAGTCCTTATAAAAGCACTAGTTTGATTGTAAGTACTGGTCCTCACACAAGTCCTTGCCCAAGTCCTAGTGTTAGTCTAAATCCTCATAGTAGTCCTAGTCCTCCTCTCTGCCAGTCTCTTAGTGCTCCTCGGCTGACGCCGACACCTGCTCCTCGGCTGACGCCGACTCCTGCTCCTCGGCTGACGCCGACTCCTGCTCCTCGGCTGACGCCGACTCCTGCTCCTCGGCTGAAGCCGACACCTGCTCCTCGGCTGAAGCCGACACCTGCTCCTCGGCTGAAGCCGACACCTGCTCCTCGGCTGAAGCCGACACCTGCTCCCAGTCTGGTTCTCACACCAGCTCCCAGTCTGGTTCTCACACCAGCTCCCAGTCTGGTTCTCACACCAGCTCCCAGTCTGGTTCTCACACCAGCTCCCAGTCTGGTTCTCACACCAGCTCCCAGTCTGGTTCTCACACCAGCTCCCAGTCTGGTTCTCACACCAGCTCCCAGTCTGGTTCTCACACCAGCACAAACTCCCAGTCTGGTTCTCACACCAGCACAAACTCCCAGTCTGGTTCTCACACCAGCACAAACTCCAAGGCTGGAGCCCACTCCGGTACCAGCACCACGACAGGTACCGGTGCCAGCTCCGTGCCGCCAAGCACCGGTGCCAGCTCCGTGCCGCCAAGCACCGCCGACGACGGGGCTGGAGCCCACACCAGCGCCGACGACGGGGCTGGAGCCCACACCAGCGCCGACGACGGGGCTGGAGCCCACACCAGCGCCGACGACGGGGCTGGAGCCCACACCAGCGTCGACGACGGGGCTGGAGCCCACACCAGCACCACCGACGACTCCTGCGGCTCCCAGGCCGCCTCCGACGACTCCTGCGGCTCCCAGGCCGCCTCCGACGACTCCTGCGGCTCCCAGGCCGCCTCCGACGACTCCTGCGGCTCCCAGGCCGCCTCCGACGACTCCTGCGGCTGCAGCACCCGCATCATCCTCGCCAGCTGCACTCGGGCCTGCTTTGGCTGCGGTCCCCGCGCCCTCGTCTGCTGCTTCCAAGCCTGCTGGGATTTCGGTGCTGAGGCGTCGTCCACCACGTCGACCACGGGCGTGGCCTCTGCGAGGTCATCCTCCTCGCCAGGTGCTCCCTCCTCCATGTCGGCCACGGATGTGGCCGTGCCCGGGTCGTCCGCCTCGCCGGGCACCTCATCCTGCGAGGCGGCCACTAGTGTGGCCTTTTCGAGGTCGCCCGCCGGGACTTTTTCGGCAGCAGCGTTCCACCCGCCGCCGCCACATGATGTGTCCTCGGTGGATTCGGGGACATGCGATCTGGCGACCCTCCACCGTGGACTCCTTCCGCCCTCCCTTCGTTTGTGAACTTTCTGGTTTTGGGAGGGGGTTCTCTTTATTGCAGTTTTTTGGGGGCATCTGGGATCTGCCCCTTAAGGGGGGGGTGATGTTGTGATCCGGCTTCCGGATCACACATCTCTAGCATGTTTGTCTTTTTTGTATTGTCCTGCTATGTTTTGATCATGTTTTGGACTCTACCGATCCCGTTTGTTAGCGCACTTCCTTGTTTTGTATTGTCACCATGGCAACCTAAGTATGCCTCCTGCACGGACTCATTACGCACACCTGTTTTGAATTATTTGTGTTGTATTTAAGACCACCTGCTACCTTAGTTCCTCCTGGCTGTTTTGTTTGCTACTTGCAACACGCACGTTGGTTCTTATTTTTGTAATCACTATTGCTAAGTCTCGCCTTAGCTTTGCGTGCGCTCTGCACCTCTATTCCTGTACTCTGCTCTCGTTGCTAATTATTAGCATAGCTCTCCGTGCATTCGGCACGCCTTTTCTTTGCATTTTGTACCAGTATTATTTTTTGTTTTTGTATTAAATCTAATCTTACCTGCAACTCCTGCCTGTCCTGGTCCTCTTGCATCCCTGGGGTAGCAACACGCATCCATTATGCCTCGCCATCGTGTCAGGGGTCCACGTTAATCAATTCATGGTAAGCACTATACACCCTCCACAAAGGTGGCCCGCCGAAGGATGATCAGTCCTCAGCTTGTGTCCCGTGCTCAACTGTTCCCGAAATTCACCCTGTTACACTGCCCTCCTGGGGCCCAACCGGGGTCCTTCCGCTTGAGCCAAATCCACTGGCTGCTTCTTTCTGCTGCCTCTGAGACTGCTCTGATGGTCCTCCGCAGAGCCTGACCATGGCTGCCGAGTTCCCTCAGCAGTCTGATGGTAGACGACGCCACAAATCCTCTGCATCCCACCTCTACTGGATAGACCTTGGTGTTCCAGCCACACTGCCTCGCTTCATCTGCTAGCTCTGAGTAGCGCAGCTTCTTACGTTCATAGGCCTCCTCCACAGAGTTCTCCCATGGGACTGTGAGCTCTATGACGTAAGCAGTCTTCACCGAAGGGGACCAGAGCACCAAGTCTGGCCTGAGGTTGGTAGAGGCAATCTCAGGTGGGAAAACCAGCTGTTTGCCGATGTCAGGCAGCATCTTCCAGTCGCGCGCCAGGTATAGGTGTCCTCTTTCTGGTTTGACGGAAAGCTGTTTGGGTGTTTTCCCGCCCTCTCGGACAAACATTGTTGTCTTCAAGGGATTAAATGCTCTTGGTGGCAAGGAGTTGACGGCACCACGCTTGCTCTCCAGGGGTGATGCCAGGATATATACAAATATATATATATATGCATATATATATATATATATATATATATATATATATGTCTATATGCATATATATGTATATATATGTATAAATATACATATATACATATATATGTACATATATATATATACATTTGTATATATATATTCATCCATCCTATACATACATACATATATATATATATATATATATATATATATATATATATATATATATATATACACACAAACACACACATATATACATGAAAAAACAGGGTTTTCTTTGGTAACAAAAAAGTTCCTAAAATATTCAAATACATTTTAAACTCTCTGGCAACGCATAGATCTGAAGTAAATCTACAACACTGAACGACACGGGTAGTCCTTCATACCATCAGACTGTATAATGCATATGTTCCTTTTTGACTGTACTTGAATGTATAAATGGACTGTATTAATATTATTCACATGTGAATATTGCTGAATAATACACTGTATTTATGTTATTCACATGTGAATAATGCTGTATAATAGACTGTATTTATATTCAGGGGCGCCGAAAGGGGGGGTGGGGGGTTAAAGGAGACAGATTCTAGGGGCCCATGATGGAGGGGGGCCCAGAGAGGCCCCTAATGATGATGAAATTATATAAAATTATGTGTTGGGGGCCCTGTAAAGATTCTTTCCATGGGGCCCAAAATCCCTAGCGGCACCCCTGTTTATATTATTCACATGTAAATAATGCTGTATAATAGACTGTATTTATATTATTCACATGTAAATAATGCTGTATAATAGACTGTATTTATATTATTCACATGTGAATAATGCTGTATAATAGACTGTATTTATGTTATTCACATGTGAATAATGCTGTATAATAGACTGTATTTATGTTATTCACATGTGAATAATGCTGTATAATAGACTGTATTTATATTATTCACATGTAAACAATGTTCTATAATAGACTGTATTTATATTATTCACATGTAAAAAAAAATTAAGTGTTTATTGTGAGCGAACTGTGGCGCTGAATTTCCCACAGGGATCAATAAAGTATTTTCTATTCTCTTCAATAGATATTTTAGCCTTGAAATTAAAACAAACAACAAACAAAAAAAACCCTATATATTTATATTTATACAATGCTGGCCTGTTGAGTTTCCGGACTCATATTGAGTTAGCAAAATGAACCTTTTTTTTTGCAAAATAGACACTTTTTAAAATAAATTTTAACGCTGCAATATCGATAGATTTATTTCAGATCAATGCGTTGCCATACATTTTTTTTATTTAAAAAATATTTTTTTATCTTTTTATATCAATGAAAACCCAGATTTTTTTGTAAAAAAACAAACAAATATTGCAATATTGTACATACACATTTGCAATATGAAATATACTTACATACACTTTAACGCAGTGGTTCTCAAATGGGGGTATGCGTACCCCTGGGGGTACTTGAAGGTATGCCAAGGAGTACGTGAGATTTTAAAAAAATATTCTAAAAATAGCAACAATTCAAAAATCCTTTATAAATATATTTGTCAAAGTTAGTTGTTGAGATGGAGGCAGGCAGGGAGTGAGAAAACATGGTTTTAATAATAAAAACTAGAACAAAACCAAACAAAGGGTTCAAACCAAGAGCGCGCACGTGGGCGGATAACAAACAAAATGCCTTGCGTGGAAGCTAACAGGTATCTAGCAGGAAACAGAAAAACTGGAAACACCTAATGGCTAACAAGAAAACATTAAACCAAAACGCTAGGAGAAAACATACTACAAATAGCTAACAGGAACAGTTTACTGCTACGACGACAAGGACAAATAGTAGCTGTAATGATGACATCGACAAATCACGACAGGTAGCAACAACACAAGAGCGACATGCAATACAATAATCCAGCACTGACTGGAGCAGGGGTCGGGAACCTTTTTGGCTGACAGAGTCATACAAGCAAAATATTTTAAAACGTATTTCAGTGAGAGCCATATCATATTTTTTTTTAGACTGAATACATATAAATGTGTGCATGTTTTAGTAAGACCAACATTATTCTTTTTAATAATATTGTTATTCTGAAGCTAACCAACAATAAATAAAATACTTCTTACCATTAATGCAACTTCTTGAACAGGTGCGGTAGGAACCGGATGGATGGATTAAAATGCATGAGAATGTTTTGTATTTCGAACGTTATTTTTTAACACTGTGATTACCAGCGGAATTATTCATCACTTACCGTGTTAAGCAATGTCAGCTAAGATTTATCTGAGAGCCAGGTGCAATCATCAAAGGAGCCACATTTGGCTCTAGAGCCATAGGTTCCCTACCTCTGGACTGGAGGAACAAGGCAGGTACAGTAAAATAGGAGCGGGCTGATTGACATCAGGTGTGGCCAGGTGCCAATCAGCCACAGCTGAGGGGAAAAATAGCACTCAAAGAGACAAACAGGAAGCTGAACCAAAACAAGAACTAAGGACAGGAAATACTAAACACACAGAGGAGAAACTTATACACAAACAAACTGTTAGCGGCAAGCCTGACAATATTTATTGAATAATACTTCAACAAAATATGAATGTAAGTTCATAAACTGTGAAAAGAAATGCAACAATGCAATATTCAGTTTTTTGTGGACATGTTCCATAAATATTGACGTTAAAGATTTTTTTTTTGCAAAGAAATGTTTAGAATGAAGTTGATGAATCCAGATGGATCTCTATTACAATCCCCAAAGAGGGCTCTTTAAGTTGATGATTTCTTCTATGTGTAGAAATATTTATTCATAACTAAATCACTTGTTTGTTTTTCAACAAGTTTTTAGTTATATTTATACCTTTTTTTCCAAATAGTTCAAGAAAGACCACTACAAATGAGCAATATTTTGCACTGTTATACCATTTAATAAATCAGAAACTGATGACATAGTGCTGTATTTTACTTCTTTATCTCTTTTTTTCAACCAAAAATGCTTTGCTCTGATAAGGGGGTACTTGAATTAAATAAAAATGATCACAGGGGTACATCACTGAAAAAAGGTTGAGAACCACTACTTTAATGAATGAGACCTTTTTTATGTTAGACAAAATTGAGGGGAGCTCTGATGGTTTTGAAAAACTATCATTAATCAGCGTGCTGCTCTCGGTGGAAAAAGTTTGGACACCCCTGTTTAAGCCCCCATTTTACTGATGAAGAATAAATGACATTAGCCTTTGGAAGGAAAATGGAGCATATTTCCGATACTTATGGTAATGTAGTCGGACATGAATGACAGGCTGCATAAAAGAAGAAGGGCGAATTATTGGCTTTGCGCTGTGCTGCACGTCCTTCTTTCCGAGTCGATGCACTCTGACAACACAGGCAGACATAATACACAAAGTAGTTTCTCTTTCCAGTAGCGTGCAGTCATTAAAAACTATAAATTGTTTTCTTTTTTTTTGCAGGCCGTATGAAGCTATTCTGTAATGGAGTATGTTATTCACTCGAGCGTGTTAGTTTTTGTTGATTTTCAGCCACTCACTGATGTAAAACAATATTTTCTATGCCTTTCAAGGGGGTGAATGTAAAATGAATGTGAACCCTATGATAAAAATGTCCCGCCTTAATTAAACTTGAAGGAGAAGTACAATGGTGCCTTTGCATGCCGGTCCTATCACATAATATCAACGGCTTTTCACACACACAAGTGAGTCATACTTGGTCAACAGCCATACAGGTCACACTTAGGGTGGCCGTATAAACAACTTTAACACTGTTACAAATGTGTGAACCCACACCAAACAAGAATGACAAACGCATTTCGGCAGAACATCCGCACCATAACACAACATAAACACAACAGGACAAATACCCAGAAACCCTTGCAGCACTAACTCTTCCGGGACGCTACAATATACACCACCCCTATCCCCCATCTCAACCCCGCCCACCTCAACCTCCTCATGCTCTCTCAGGGAGAGCATGTCCCAAATTCCAAGCCGCTCTTTTTAGGCATGTTCAAAAAAATAATGCACTTTGTGATTTCAATAATAAATATGGCAGTGCCATGTTGGCATTTCTTTTTCCAGTGTCGCTGAAGACAAGATAACAATGACTGTGCATGTGAGCTGTATGCTTGGTATTTTTATGTATTTTATGTATTTTTATCTATTTATCTATGTTCTTATGTTTTTATGTATGATTTTGCACTAAATTAGTTTGCATCCAATTTCATTGTACAATGTACAATGACAATAAAGATGTATTCTATTCTATTCTATTCTATTCTATTCTATAACTTGAGTTGATTTATTTTGGAAAACCTTGTTACATTGTTTAATGCAGGGGTCTCAAATTCAATTCACCTGGGGGCCACTAGATGAAAAGTCTGGGTGAGGCTGGGCCGTACGAAAAGAAAATATTGTAGCGTCCCGGAAGAGTTAGTGCTGCAGGGGGTTCTGGGTATTTGTTCTGTTGTGTTTATATTGTGTTACGGTGCAGATGTTCTCCCGAATTGTGTATGTCATTCTTGTTTGGTGTGACTTCACATATTTGTAACAGTGTTAAAGTTGTTTTTATGGCCACCCTCGGTCCTTCGGCGGAGTGCTACGGAAACTTGTCTCTCCGGGTCAGGGGACACACAGTGACAGAGAGCGAGTAGGCGGGCGAGCGAGGAAGGGAGGGAGGGAGAGAGAGAGGAAGAGCATGTGTGGGTCTAGTGGAAAGGCGGCAAAACGTTTCTCTGCTTGCATCACGAAAGTGACGTCAATGTTCCGCCCTCGAGTGCCACATACCACACCGTGATTGGTAGATTCCTTCAGCTTCGCACACAACGCGGTTAAGCGCCATTCATATAAAACTTGCGGGCCGCACTAACATTAGGGACCAAATGTCCCTTTGGGACAGAGGACCCTATTGTATTTCTAAGGTTTTATGAATAATATTCCGACTCTTCGAGCTGTAATTTGACCACCTTAACATGCTTCAAAACTCACCAAATTTTACACACACATCAGGACTGGCGAACAGCGTCCCGGAAGAGTTAGTGCTGCAAGGGGTTCTGGGTATTTGTTCTGTTGTGTTTATGTTGTGTTACGGTGCGGATGTTCTCCCGAAATGTGCTTTTCATTCTTGTTTGGTGTGGGTTCACAGTTTGGCACATATTTGTAACAGTGTTAAAGTTGTTTTTACGGCCACCCTCAGTGTGACGTTTATGGCTGTTGACCAAGTATGCCTTGCACTCACTTGTGTGTGTGTGAAAAGCCGTAGATATTATGTAAATGAGTCAGGCACGCAAAGGCAGTTCCTTTAAGATTTATTGGCGCTCTGTACTTCTCCCTACATCCGTGTACCATTCTGTACAGCGGCATTTTAAAAAGTCATACATTTTACTTTTTGAAAATGATACCGATAATTTTCGATATTACATTTTTAAGGCATTTATCGGCCGATAACATCGGCAGTCCAATATTATCGGAAATCTCTTTGGTCCAAGTTATCGGGGACTGTTATTACTGGCGGACAGGTGTCGCGGTGTGACCGCAGCCAGGCATGTAAGTAACCCTCGTCTCCATGGCAACGTCTCTGTCGCTTTCATTCATTTGCCGCTTTTCCACTATTGCAGGGGTAGGCAATCCAGAACATTGAAAGAGCCCTTTTGGAGCCAAATTAACACAACGCTGTCAAGCGCCAGTCATATAAAACTCACAGGCCACACTAACATCAGACTTTCAGATCAAGGTGGGAGCCGCAACAAAACGTATCCGATATTGTCCAACTCTTAATTACAGATTCCGATATCAACCGATACCAATATATACAGTGGTGGAATGAACACATCATTATGCCTCATTTTTGTTGTGATGCCCCGCTGGATGCATAAACCGGGGGAATCAAACTTATTTCACCTGGGGGCCACAGGATGCAGAGTCTGGGTGAGGCTGGGCCACAAGAAAAGATTTCTTAAAAAATATATTTTTAAATGTCTTTATTTCTAATTTGAACACAAAATAAAATCTAAATATATATGAACAAAATGAGAATTAAGTAATGTGAGGCAATGCAAATTAAATAATAAAAACAAATAACGGTTTGAAATGGTCCAGGTTATCGGGCACTGTTATTACTGACGGACAGGTGTCGCGCTGTGACCGCAGCCAGGCACGTAAGAAAACCCTTGTCTCCATGGCAACGTTTCTGTCGCTTTCACTCATTTGTTGCTTTTCCACTCACGCAAGGGTAGGCAACCCAGAACGTTGAAAGAGCAATTTTGGACCAAAATAACAAAAATCTTCTCTGTCTGGAGCTAACGGGAGGGTGGGTTTTCTCGCCGTGGAATTTACAGTTGCGGTAGCACAATTAATCCCCAAACACGCTAACATCGTGACTAACGTGTTACACGTCCGATTCGGCCAGCAACTCTCTGTCGGAGTATCAGCGCTGAGGTCCAGTGCATCACCGTTTTGTATTGTCCCTGGGTCCTTCGGCGGAGTGCTACGGAAGCTTGTTGTCCCGGGTAGGAGGGGGACACACAGTAACAGAGAGCGAGTAGGCGGGAGAGCGAGGGAGGGAGAAAGAGAAGAAGAGCGTGTGCGGGTCTAGTGGAAAAGCGGCAAAACGTTTCTTTGCTTGCATCATGCAAGTGACGTCAATGTTCTGCCCTCGAGAGCCACATACCACACCGTGATTGGTAGATTCCTTCAGCTCCGCACACAACGATGTCAAGCGCCATTCATATAAAACTTGCGAGCCGCACTAACATTAAACTTTCATATTAAGGTAGGGGCCGCAAAATAACGTCTCGCGGGCCGCGTGTCAGAGACCCTAGCATTAAACAATGTAACAAGGTTTTCCAAAATAAATCAACTCAAGTTATGAAAAAAAAATGCCAACATGGAACTCCCATATTTTTACGGACCGAATGTCCCTTTGGGACAGAGGACCCTATTGTATTTCTAAGGTTTTATTAATAATATTCCGACTCTTCCAGCTGTAATTTGACCCCCTTAACATGCTTCAAAACTCACCAAATTTTACACAAACATCAGGACTGGCGAACAGCGTCCCGGAAGAGTTAGTGCTGTAAGGGGTTTTGGGTATTTGTTCTGTTGTGTTTAGATTGTGTTACGGTGCAGATATTCTCCCGAAATGTGTTTGTCATTCTTGTTTGGTGTGGGTTCACAGTGTGCCGCATATTTGTAAGTGTTAAAGTTGTTTATACGGCCACCCTCAGTGTGACATGTATGGCTGTTGACCAAGTATGCGTTGCATTCACTTGTGTGTGTGAAAAGCCGTAGATATTATGTGACTGGACAGGCACAAAAAGGCAGTGAATTTAAGGTTTTTCTGGCACTCTGTACTTCTCCCTACATATGTGTACCACTCCGTAGAGCGGCATTTTGAAAAGTCATACATTTCCTTTTTGAAACAGATAGCGATAATTTCTGATATTACATTTTAAAGCATTTATCAGACGATAACATCGGCAGTCCGATAATATCAGACATCTTTAGTTAAAATAAAGCCAATATTGCCATTTTTTGTGGTCCCCTTTACTTAGAAAAGTACTGAAAAGTATCGAAATACATTTTGGTACCGGTACCAAAATGTTGGTATCGGGACAACCCTAGTACACGCCAAGTTAACTTTCAGTTTCGATCCCGGTCAAGGGCACTTTATTCAGAGTAATGACTCATGGGTGTCAGTGTGTGAAAACCGAGGTACCACTGTGGATTCCTATATAGCAGTGTTTTTCAACCACTGTGCCGCGGTGAGATACAGTCTGGTGTGCCGTGGGAGATGATCTAATTTCACCTATTTAGGTTCAAAATATTTTTGGCAAACCGGTAATTCTAGTCTGCAAATGATGTGTTGTTGTTGAGTGTGGGTGTTGTTTAGAGCTCGGCAGAGTAACCGTGCAATACTCTTCCATATCAGTAGGTGTCAGCCGGTAGCTAATTGCTTTCCAAAGACAGTGCAGCAAACTCCCTTCCTGTCTCTCATGGACACACACTTGTTGTAGTTGAATTTGGACTAGCGACTGCACGACATCAAGGCCGCGGAACCGAGACAAACTGCAGGCTTACACACACACATGCATCCAAAAAATATACGCCACACATACACTCCCCACCCCCCCAATCCAACACCCTTGACACAAATCCCATAGAGGTGATGAAAGGTTGGTCAGCGCCTGAGAGCTGCGACCTGCCACCATGATCCCGCACTCCCTTCCCTCTGTTGCTAAATATCTCAACCTATATGTTGTTATATGTATATATGTGCTTTGCTATGGAGGTTTTTTTCCCACTCCAGACTGGGCCCCTTTAGGAGTCCAGTCTGGATTTTTTTTTTTTTTTACTCATCCTTCCCCAGCGTTTGACCTTTTCCCCCATCTTTTACGGGGCGCCCATCAGCGTTTCTTTGTCTCATATTGAACAGGTTTGTGCAGAAGACTAAATTTCATTGTACAAACCCCGTTTCCATATGAGTTGGGAAATTGTGTTAGATGTAAATATAAACGGAATACAATGATTTGCAAATCCTTTTCAACTCATATTCAATTGAATGCACTACAAAGACAACATATTTGATGTTCAAACTCATAAACTTTGTTTTCTTTTTCGCAAATAATAATTAACTTAGAATTTCATGGCTGCAACACGTGCCAAAGTAGTTGGGAAAGGGCATGTTCACCACTGTGTTACATCACCTTTTCTTTTAACAACACTCAATAAACGTTTGGGAACTGAGGAAACTAATTGTTGAAGCTTTGAAAGTGGAATTCTTTCCCATTCTTGTTTTATGTAGAGCTTCAGTCGTTCAATAGTCTGGGGTCTCCGCTATCATATTTTACGCTTCATAATGCGCCACACATTTTCCATGGGAGACAGGTCTGGACTGCAGACGGCCCGGAAAGTACCTGCACTCTTTTACTATAAAGCCACGTTGCTGTAACAAGTGCTGAATGTGGCTTGGCATTGTCTGGCTGAAATAATCAGGGGCGTCCATGAAAAAGACGGCGCTTAGATGGCAGCATATGTTGTTCCAAAACCTGTATGTACCTTTCAGCGTTAATGGTGCCTTCACAGATGTGTAAGTTACCCATGCCTTGGGCACTAATGCACTTTGTGTCAATAACAGCCTGGATGGTTCGCTTCCCCTTTGGTCCGCATGACAAGATGTTGAATATTTCCAAACACAATTTGAAACGTGGACTCGTCAGACCACAAAACACTTTTCCACTTTGCATCAGTCCATCTTAGATGATCTCGGGCCCAGTGAAGCCGGCAGCGTTTCTGGATGTTGTTGATAAATGGCTTTCGCATTGCATAGTAGAGCTTTAACTTGCACTTACAGATGTAGCGACAAACTGTATTTAGTGACAGTGGTTTTCTGAAGTGTTCCTGAGCCCATGTGGTGATATCCTTTAGAGATTGATGGATGTCGGTTTTTGATACAGTTCCGTCTGAGGGATCGAAGGTCACGGTCATTCAATGTTGGTTTCCGGCCATGCTGCTTACGTGGAGTGATTACTCCGGATTCTTTAAAACTTTTGATGAAATTACGGAGCGTAGATGTTGAAATCCCTAAATTTCTTGCAATTGCACTTTGAGAAACGTTGTTCTTAAACTGTTTGACTATTTGCTCACACAGTTGTGGACAAAGGGGTGTACCTCGCCCCATCCTTTCTTGTGAAAGACTGACCATTTTTTGGGAAGCTGTTTTTATACCCAATCATGGCACCCACCTGTTCTCAATTAGCCTGCACACTTGTGGGATGTTCCAAATACGTGTTTAATGAGCATTCCTCAACTTTATCAGTATTTATTGCCACCTTTTCCAACTTCTTTGTCACGTGTTGCCGGCATCAAATTCTAAAGTTAATGATTAATTGCAAAGTTTATCAGTTTGAACATCAAATATGTTGTCTTTGTAGCATATTCAACTGAATAT
Source organism: Nerophis ophidion (assembly GCF_033978795.1). Taxonomy (NCBI): domain Eukaryota; kingdom Metazoa; phylum Chordata; class Actinopteri; order Syngnathiformes; family Syngnathidae; genus Nerophis; species Nerophis ophidion. Next base: position 20,837,693 of record NC_084630.1, on the reverse strand, counting down.
GGGTTGAAAATGATTTGCAAATCATTGTATTCCGTTTATATTTACATCTAACACAATTTCCCAACTCATATGGAAACGGGGTTTGTACTTGCTGCAATGACAATAAAGACCTACTTATCTTCCTATCTATCTATCTTGTAAATGTGGGAAACAGCGGGAGGCAGGGTGCAGGTAAAAAGGTGTCTATTGCTTAAACCAAAAATAAGCAAAAGGTGGGTGCCCTTAAGAAAAGGCATTGAAGGTTAGGGAAGACTATGCAGAACAAAACTAAAACTGAACTGGCTACAAAGTTAACAAAAACAGAATGCTGGACGACAGCAAAGACTTACTGTGAAGCAAAGACAATGTACAGTCGAACATGACATGAGGATCAACAATGTCCGCACAAAGAAGGTAAAAAACAACCGTAATAGTCTTGATTGCTAAAACAAAGTAGATGCGGGAAATATGGCTCAAAGGAAGACATGAAACGGGCGTGTGTCCCTCCTACCTGCTGTTGAGGCAGCAGTAGATGATGGGGTTGTACATGGTGGAGCTCATGGCCAGCCACAGCACCGACAGGTAGACCTGCTGGATGGACTTCCACTTGATCAGCTGCTTTTTGAGGCCCGTCACTATGAAGTAGATGTGATAGGGCAGCCAGCAGAGGGCAAAGGTCACCAAGACGATGATCATCATCTTCACAACCTGCCGGGTGAAAACAAAACAGGAGGCCGGGTTAGGACTGTGTCCCGTTGCTGTGTAATCCAATCAATCAATCAATCAATCAATCAATGTTTATTTATATAGCCCTAAATCACCAGTGTCTCAAAGGGCTGCACAAGCCACAACGACATCCTCGATTCGGATCCCACATCAGAGCAAGGAAAAACTCACAACCCAGTGGGACGTCAATGTGAATGACTATGAAAAACCTTGGAGAGGACCGCAGATGTGGGTGAACCCTCTCCTTTAAAGGAGACCGGATGCAATGGACGACGAGTGGGTCTAACATAATATTGTGGAAGTCCAGTCCATAGTGGAGCTAACATAATATTGTGAAAGTCCAGTCCATAGTGGATCTAACATAATATTGTTGAAGTCCAGTCCATAGTGGATCTAACATAATAGTGAGAGTCCAGTCCATAGTGGATCTAACATAATAGTGAGAGTCCAGTCCATAGTGGATCTTACATAATAGTGAGAGTCCAGTCAATAGTGGATCCAACATAAAAGTGAGGGTCCAGTCCATACAGGATCTAACATGACAGTGAGGGTCCAGTCCATAGTTCCGGCCCACCGGAGATGATGGTGAGATAATAGTGAGAGTCCAGTCTATCCTGGATCTAACATAATAGTGTGAGAGTCCAGTCCATAGTGGATCTAACATAATAGTGAGGGTCCAGTCCATAGTGGATCTAACATAATAGTGAGGGTCCAGTCCATAGTGGATCTAACATAATAGTGAGAGTCCAGTCCTTAGTAGATCTAACATAATAGTGAGAGTCCAGTCCATAGTGGATCTAACATAATATTGTGAGGGTCCAGTCCATAGTGGATCTAACATAATAGTGAGAGTCCAGTCCATAGTGGATCCAACATAATAATGTGAGAGTCCAGTCCATAGTAGATCTAACATAATAGTGAGAGTCCAGTCCATAGTGGATCTAACATAATATTGTGAGGGCCCAGTCCTTAGTGGATCTAACATAATAATGTGAGAGTCCAGTCCATAGTGGATTTAACATAATAGTGTGAGAGTTCAGTCCATAGTGGATCTAACTTAATAGTGAGAGTCCAGTCCCTACTGGATCTAGCATAATAGTGAGAGTCCAGTCCATAGTAGATCTAACATAATAGTGAGAGTCCAGTCCATAGTTGATCTAACATAATAATGAGGGTCCACTCCATAGTGGATCTAACATAATAAATAAATAAATGATAAATGGGTTGTACTTGTATAGCGCTTTTCTACCTTCAAGGTACTCAAAGCGCTTTGACACTACTTCCACATTTACCCATTCACACACACATTCACACACTGATGGAGGGAGCTGCCATGCAAGGCGCCAACCAGCACCCATCACGAGCAAGGGTGAAGTGTCTTGCTCAGGACACAACAGACGTGACGAGGTTGGTACTAGGTGGGGATTGAACCAGGGACCCTCGCGTTGCGCAGGGCCACTCTCCCACTGCGCCACGCCGTCCCCAATAGTGAGAGTCCAGTCCATAGTGGGGCCAGCAGATGACCATCCCAAGCGGAGACGGGTCAGCAGCGCAGAGATGTCCCCAACTCTTGCACAGGCGAGCGGTCCACCCCGGGTCCCGACTCTGGACATCCAGCACTTCATACATGGCCACCAGACCTGTGCCTCCCCTTCCACAAGGGAGAGGGGGGCAGGGCGGAAAAGAAAAGAAGCGGCAGATCAACTGGTCTAAAAAGGGAGTCTATTTAAAGGCTAGACTATACAAATAAGTTTTAAAATGGGACTTAAATGCTTCTACTGAGGTAGCATCTCTAACTGTTACCGGGAGAACACTCTAGAGTACTGGAGCCCCAGTAGAAAACGCTCTATACTTTTTTTGGGCTCTGGGAATCCCTAATAAGCCGGAGTTCTTTGAAGGCAGATTTCTTGCCGGGACATATGGTACAATACAATCGGCAAGATAGGATGGAGCTAGACCGTGTAGTATTTTATACTTAAGTAGTAAAACCTTAAAGTCACATCCAGTGCAGGCGTAACATGATCAATCCATGTGGGTTCTACAGGAACACGGCCATGTTTTTCAGCTGGCCCCAACTCTCCATCTTGCCGACCAGCCCCTTCGACACTTGCCATATCCCTGGAAAAAACACTCCCTGTGGACACCATGGGCCTTCTCAGAGACAAAACAGACGTCTGAGAGTGTCTCTCCTGAAATGTAAACAGAAACCGCTGCGCCTTCTGTTTGGAGGTCTGCTAATGGAGTGAAAACAAACTGTAAAGTTTTCGAGGTGGCGGCTAAACATTTATAACGCAGTCAGTCGGTGAGTCTAGTCCATAGTAATTCTTACATACTAGAGAGAGTCCAGTCCATAGTGGATCTAACACAATAGTGATAGTCCAGTCCATAGTGGATCTAACATAATAGTGAGAGTCCAGTCCACGATGGATCTAACATAATAGTGAGAGTCCAGTCCATAGTGGATCTAACATAATAGTGAGAGTCCAGTCCATAATGGATCTAACATAATAGTGTGAGTCCAGTCCATAATGGATCTAACATAATAGTGTAAGAGTCCAGTCCATAGTGGATCTAATATAATAGTGAGATTCCAGTCCATAGTGGATCTAACATAATAGTGAGAGTCCAGTCCATAGTGCCATCCATTTTCTAACGCTTATTCCCTTTCGGGGTCGCGGGGGGTTACAATCGGGCGGAAGGCAGTGTACACCCTGGACAAGTCGCCACCTCATTGCAGGGCCAACACAGATAGTGGATCTAACATAATAGTGTGAGTCCAGTCCAGTCCATAGTGGATCTAACATAATAGTGAGAGTCCAGTCCATAGTGGATCTAACATAATAGTGTGTGTCCAGTCCATAGTGGATCTAACATAATAGTGACAGTCCAGTCCATAGTGGATCAAACATAATATTTTGAGTCCAGTCCATAGTGGATCTAACATAATAGTGAGAGTCCAGTCCATAGTGGATCTAACATAATAGTGTGAGTCCAGTCCATAGTGGATCTAACATAATAGTGTGAGTCCAGTCCATAGTGGATCTAACATAATAGTGACAGTCCAGTCCATAGTGGATCTAACATAATAGTGTGAGTCCAGTCCATAGTGGATCTAACGTAATAGTGTGAGTCCAGTCCATAGTGGATCAAAAATTATATTGTAAACGTCCAGTCCATAGTGGATCCAACATAATATTGTGAGTCCAGTCCATAGTGGATCTAACATAATAGTGAGAGTCCAGTCCATAGTGGATATAACATAATAGAGTAAGAGTCCAGTCCATAGTGGATCTGACATAATAGTGAGAGTCCAGTCCATAGTGGATCTAACATAATAGTGAGATTCCAGTCCATAGTTGATCTAACATAATAGTCAGAGTCCAGTCCATAGTGTATCTAACATGATAGTGAGAGTCCATTACATAGTGGATCTAACATAATAGTGAGAGTACAGTCCATAGTGGATCTAACATAATAGTAAGAGTCCAGTCCATAGTGGATCTAACATAATAGTGAGAGTCCAGTCCATAGTGGATCTAACATAATATTGTGAGTCCAGTCCATAGTGGATCCAACATAATAGTGGGAGTCCAGTCCATAGTGGATCTAACATAATAGTGAGAGTCCAGTCCATAGTTGATCTAACATAATAGTCAGAGTCCAGTCCATAGTGTATCTAACATGATAGTGAGAGTCCAGTACATAGTGGATCTAACATAATAGTGAGAGTACAGTCCATAGTGGATCTAACATAATAGTGAGAGTCCAGTCCATAGTGGATCCAACATAATAGTGAGAGTCCAGTCCATAGTGGATCTAACATAATATTGTGAGTACAGTCCATAGTGGATCCAACATAATAGTGAGAGTCCAGTCCATAGTGGATCTAACATAATAGTGAGAGTCCAGTCCATAGTGGATCTAACATAATAGTGAGAGTCCAGTCCATAGTGGATCTAACATAAGATTGTGAGTCCAGTCCATAGTGTATCTAACATAATAGTGAGAGTCCAGTCCATAGTGGACCTAACATGATAGTGAGAGTCCAGTCCATAGTGAATCCAACATGATAGGCGTGGCAATGCTGAGGGCGAGACACGGATGGCAGGTGATTAGATTTCACAGGTGCTACGTGGTAGTCTAATAATCAGTTGTCTTTAACAGTTAGCGGCTGGGAGCAGGAGGAGAGAGAGGATACGGACGTGACTGAAAATTCACGTTCCGCTGGAGAAAAAGTTGGGCTCAAATATATGCACGTTAAAAACTAAATAATTTCAAGTATGAAAACTCTGGATTTAATGTTAGACAAACTTGACATTGAACTCCAACGTGCAGGCTTTGAGCCGGGGGGCAACAAGAATTGCCAACCTAGCCCGTCGCCTCTCACTGCCGGCAACGCCAGAGTGGAAGAGAGTCCAGTCCTTCTCGAGAGAACTGGTTCCAGAGCCCTTGCTGTGCGTCGAGGTGAGTCCGACTATATCCAGCCGGAACTTCTCTACCTCGCGCACTAGCTCAGGCTCCTTCCCCCCCAGTGAGGTAACGTTCCACGTCCCAAGAGCTAGCTTCTGTAGCCGAGGATCGGACCGCCAAGTGCCCTGCCTTCGGCTGCCGCCCAGCTCACAATGCACCCGACCTCTATGGCCCCTCCTATGAGTGGTGAGCCCATTGGAGGGATGACCCACGTTGCCTCTTCGGGCTGTGCCCGGCCGGGCCCCATGGGGACAGGCCCGGCCACCAGGCGCTCGCCATCGTGCCCCAACTCCGGGCCTGGCTCCAGAGCGGGGCCCCGGTGACCCGCGTCCGGGCAAGGGAAATCTGAGTCCATTTTGTTGTAATTCCATAGAAGTCTTTGGTTGGAGTTCAACCCAGTGGACGAGAGGGTAGCTTCCCTCCGCCTTCGGGTGGGGGGACGGGTCCTGACTGTTGTTTGTGCTTACGCACCAAACAGCAGTTCAGAGTACCCACCCTTTTTGGGTACACTCGAGGGAGTACTGGAAAGTGCTCCCCCGGGTGATTCCCTTGTCCTACTGGGGGACTTCAACGCTCATGTTGGCAACGACAGTGAAACCTGGAGAGGCGTGATTGGGAAGAATGGCCGCCCGGATCTAAACCCGAGTGGTGTTTTGTTATTGGACTTTTGTGCTCGTCACGGATTGTCCATAACAAACACCATGTTCAAACATAAGGGTGTCCACATGTGCACTTGGCACCAGGACACCCTAGGCCGCAGTTCCATGATCGACTTTGTAATTCGGATTTGCGGCCTTATGTTTTGGACACTCGGGTGAAGAGAGGGGCGGAGCTTTCTACCGATCACCACCTGGTGGTGAGTTGGCTGCGATGGTGGGGGAGGATGCCGGACAGACCTGGCAGGCCCAAGCGCATTGTGAGGGTCTGCTGGGAACGTCTGGCAGAGTCTCCTGTCAGAGAGAATTTCAACTCCCACCTCCGGAAGAACTTTGAACATGTCACGAGGGAGGTGCGGGACATTGAGTCCGAGTGGACCATGTTCCGTACCTCTATTGTCGAGGCGGCCGATTGGAGCTGTGGCAGCAAGGTTGTTGGTGCCTGTCGTGGCGGTAATCCCAGAACCCGTTGGTGGACACCAGCAGTGAGGGATGCCGTCAAGCTGAAGAAGGAGTCCTATCGGGTTCTTTTGGCTCATAGGACTCCGGAGGCAATGGATGGGTACCGACGGGCCAAGCGGTGTGCAGCTTTAGCGGTCGCGGAGGCAAAAACTCGGCCATGGGAAGAGTTCGGGGAAGCCATGGAAAACAACTTCCGGACGGCTTCGAAGCAATTCTGGACCACCATACGCCGCCTCAGGAAGGGGAAGCGGTGCACTACCAACACCGTGTATGGTGCGGATGGTGTTCTGCTGACTTCGACTGCGGATGTTGTGGATCGGTGGAGGGAATACTTCGAAGACCTCCTCAATCCCACCAACACGTGTTCCTTTGAGGAAGCGGTGCCTGGGGAATCTGTGGTGGGTTCTTCTATTTCTGGGGCTGAGGTTGCTGAGGTAGTTAAAAAACTCCTCGGCGGCAAGGCCCCGGGGGTAGATGAGACCCGCCCGGAGTTCCTTAAGGCTCTGGATGCTGTGGGGTTGTCTTGGTTGACAAGACTCTGCAGCATCGCGTGGACATCGGGGGCGGTACCTCTGGATTGGCAGACCGGGGTGGTGGTTCCTCTCTTTAAGAAGGGGGACCGGAGGGTGTGTTCCAACTATCGTGGGATCACACTCCTCAGCCTTCCCGGTAAGGTTTATTCAGGTGTACTGGAGAGGAGGCTACGCCGGATAGTCGAACCTCGGATTCAGGAGGAACAGTGTGGTTTTTGTCTTGGTCGTGGAACTGTGGACCAGGTCTATACTCTCGGCAGGGTTCTTGAGGGTGCATGGGAGTTTGCCCAACCAGTCTAGATGTGCTTTGTGGACTTGGAGAAGGCATTCGACCGTGTCCCTCGGGAAGTCCTGTGGGGAGTGCTCAAAGAGTATGGGGTACTGGACTGTCTTATTGTGGCGGTCCGCTCCCTGTATGATCAGTGTCAGAGCTTGGTCCGCATTGCTGACAGTAAGTCGGACACGTTTCCAGTGAGGGTTGGACTCCGCCAAGGCTGTCCTTTGTCACCCATTCTGTTCATAACTTTTATGGACAGAATTTCTAGGCGCAGTCAAGGCGTTGAGGGGTTCCGGTTTGGTGGCTGCAGGATTAGGTCTCTGCTTTTTGCAGATGACTTGGTCCTGATGGCTTCATCTGGCCGGGATCTTCAGCTCTCACTGGATCGGTTTGCAGCCGAGTGTGAAGCGACCGAAATGAGAATCAGCACCTCCAAGTCCGAGTCCATGGTTCTCGCCCGGAAAAGGGTGGAGTGCTATCTCCGGGTTGGGGAGGAGACCCTGCCCCAAGTGGAGGAGTTCAAGTACCTAGGAGTCTTGTTCACGAGTGGGGGAAGAGTGGATCGTGAGATCGACAGGCGGATCGGTGCGGCGTCTTCAGTAATGCGGACGTTGTACCGATCCGTTGTGGTGAAAAAGGAGCTGAGCCGGAAGGCAAAGCTCTCAATTTACCGGTCGATCCACGTTCCCATCCTCACCTATGGTCATGAGCTTTGGGTCATGACCGAAAGGACAAGATCACGGGTACAATCGGCTGAAATGAGTTTCCTCCACCGGGTGGCGGGGCTCTCCCTTAGAGATAGGGTGAGAAGCTCTGCCATCCGGGAGGAACTCAAAGTAAAGCCGCTGCTCCTTCACATCGAGAGGAGCCAGATGAGGTAGCTCGGGCATCTGGTCAGGATGCCACCTGAACGCCTCCCTAGGGAGGTGTTTAGTGCACGTCCAACCGGTAGGAGGCCACGGGGAAGACCCAGGACACGTTGGGAAGACTATGTCTCTCGGCTGGCCTGGGAACGCCTCGGGATCCCCCGGGAAGAGCTGGACGAAGTGGCTGGGGAGAAGGAAGTCTGGGCTTCCCTGCTTAGGCTGCTGCCCCCGCGACCCGACCTCGGATAAGCGGAAGATGATGGATGGATGGATGGAACTTGACATTTATTAGTTCTTTCTTTCAATTTTCCAATTAGACACGACTCAAACCAAGACAAACCAAAGAAACAAAACACGTTAAGTTTATATTCTATCTTTTTTAATGTTTATTTGAAAGGTTTCAAGTCCAAATGGAAACTATTCTCCAAAAAGCTGAAATGAACATTATCATAAGATAAGGGGGGGTTGCCCACATCTGAGGTCCTCTCCAAGGTTTCTCATAGTCAGCATTGTCACTGGCATCCCACTGGATGTGAATTCTCCCTGCCCACTGGGTGTGAGTTTTCCTTGCCCTTTTGTGGGTTCTTCCGAGGATGTTGTAGTCGTAATGATTTGTGCAGTCCTTTGAGACATTTGTGATTTGGGGCTATATGAATAAACATTGATTGATTGATTTTTATGTCATAAATAGCTTAGAAACCGTTAATACAACATTATCCACCAATCAATCAATGTTTATTTAAAAAGCCCTAAATAACGAGTGTCTCAAAGGGCTGTACAAGCCACAACGACATCCTCGGTTCTGATCCCACAATAGGGCCAGGAAAAACTCAACCCAATGGGACAATGAGAAACCTCGGAGAGGACCGCAGAAGTGGGACTTTTTAAAATGAATAAATAATTTGTTAAAATAATTTGTTATCCTTTATTAGACCTCTGGCCTGGGACCAATAGATGCTGCCAAACTTATAAGATGGCTCCAAATGTCCAAATCCATGAATTTTTTATTCAAACATACAAAATTAGCATAAAACGTTGCACAATAACATTACCATGCGAATATAAAATACATCAGCATACTTCCATTTTTAGGTTTAAAAATACACATTTAGCATAAAATATTAGCATGTTAACATTAGCATGCAAATGTAATAGACGTCAAAATCCTTCTAAAATGGCGCAAGGCATCAAAAGTCCATGATTTGTAGGTTTAAACATACACTTTAAAGCTAGCCTTGAAGCTAGCATAAAACATTAGCATGCCAAAATTAGCATGCATATATATGACGTTAGCATACTTACAAAATGGTGCAAGGCATCAAAAGTCCATGATTTGTAGGTTCAAACATACACTTTAAAGCTAGCTAAGAAGCTAGCATAAAACGTTAGCATGCTAAAATTAGCATGCGAATATATGACGTTAGCATACTTACAAGATGGTGCAAGGCATCAAAAGTCCATGATTTGTAGGTTTAAACATACACTTTAAAGCTAGCTAAGAAGCTAGCATGTGGCTTCAGCTCCAAACTTCTTCTCTTTGTTTGATATTGTTATTACTGCCACAAGTGGTGGAAAAGGGTATTACAACAAATTGCCGCTGTGGCCCACACAGATCCTGGTTGGTGGCCCTGGCCCTATGGTTAAGAAACACTGATACAGCATATTTATTTTGAACAACTGCAGATTTACAGTTTTGTGTGATAAAGTGTCGACACTCTTTTCGAAAGAAACCCAGCTCATTAGCATTAAAGCTACAGACGGTTCACAGTAAGTCATACAAACATTCTTTTACAAACACAACAAATCCAAAAAATAATTTCAATATTTCTGCATTCTCCTTCTCTATGTTCCATTTTGTCTTGACATTTTGCTCAGCCTCAATGGCTTTTATGCAACCTGCTGCTGCCATTGGGCGGGTGGCTTAAAGGTCATGTTTAAAGTCACTATGGAAATAATGAGTTTATAAAAGTAACCAGATAGGTCACACCTCCGGAGACCTTTCATTTAGGTGCCAAATTAGCAACAAAGGGCAAACATGATCAATTGATTCTTGGACTTACTACACAGCTTAGTGACTTTCTCCCTATGTAAGCATCAATATATACCTTGATGTTGCAAAAAAAAAGACCATTTATATTTTTTTAACCGATTTCCGAACTCTAAATGGGTGAATTTTGGCGAATTAAACGCCTTTCTGTTTATCGCTGTGGAGGCGATGACGTCGGAACGTGACGTCGCCGAGGGAATACAGCCGCCATTTTCATTTTCAACACATTGTAAACATTGGGTCTCAGCTCTGTTATTTTCTGTTTTCCCGACTATTTTTTGAAACCTTGGAGACATCATGCCTCTTCGGTGTGTTGTCGGAGGGTGTAACAACACTAACAGGGAGGGATTCAAGTTGCACCACTGGCCCGAAGATGTGAAAGTGTCTGCCGCCAGACCCCCATTGAATGTGCCAGAGTGTCTGCACTTTTCACCGGCGATGACAGATATGTCACAGAGATGTATGGATAACTTGCAGATGCATTTGCAATGATAAAGTCAACAAAATCACAAAGGTGAGTTTTGCTGATGTTGTTGACTTATGTGCTAATCAGACATATTTGGTCGCGGCGTGACTGCCAGCTAATCGATGCTAACATGCTACGCTAATCGACGCTAACATGCTACGCTAATTGACGCTAACATGCTATTTACCGGCGGTGCTAAAGCCGACATGGCACAGAGGTGTATGGATAACCTGCAGTTGCATTTGCAACGATAAAGTCAACGAAATCACTAAGGTGAGTTTTGTTGATGTTGACAGCCAGTTAATCGATGCTAACATGCTATGCTAATCGATGCTAACATGCTATGTACCGGCGGTGCTAAAGCAGACATGGCACAGAGATGTATGGATAACCTGCAGATGCATTTGCAACTATATTACGTTTCCTTCCACCCACATTTAATGCGAAAAAAACACTTACCAATCGACGGATTTAAGTTGCTCCATTATCACAAAATGCGGAAGTCCTGATCGTTTGGTCCGCAAATTTTACCGGCGATGCTAACGCAGCTATTCAGTAATGCTATGGCTATGAATAGCATCAATAGCTATTCGCTCAATAGCTTCAGTTTCTTCTTCAATACTTTCATACTCCAACCATCCGTTTCAATACATGCGTAATCTGTTGAATTGCTTAAACCGCTGAAATCCGAGTCTGAATCCCAGCTAATGTCGCTATATCTTGCTGTGCTATTCGCCATTGTTTGTTTACATTGGCAGCACTGTATGACGTCACAGGGAAATGGATAGTCGCATCGCAAATAGCGAAAATCAAACACTTTAAACTTTTTTTTAGGGATATTCCGAGACCGGTAAAATTTTGAAAAAAACTTCAAAAAATACAACAAGCCACTGGGAACTGATTTTTTATTGTTTTTAACCCTTTAGAAATTGTGATAATGTTCCCCTTTAATAGTGGAAGCCAACTTTTTAAATTTAATTGGATTTTCAACGTGGTTGGCCAAACGAAACATTCGTGTAGTGAAGCAGAGTTCCACATATGAGTCAATGTAAATATGAATAATTGGTTCTAGCCTCCACTCAAGTATCAAATTTTGTAAAAAAATCTGCACACCTTCAAACCACTATAGTGTATATACAGTATGTATATATATATATAAACAGGATATATATATATATATATATATATATATATATATATATATATATATATATATATATATATATATATATATATACACATACATCTATATATATTATATATACATACATATATGATATATAAATACATATATACATACATACAAAAAAAGTCTGCGGGCAATAGAGTGTTTTCTACTGGGGCTCCAGTACTCTGAAATGCCCTCCCGGTAACAGATAGAGATGCTACCTCAGTAGAAGCATTTTAAGCCCTATCTTAAAACTCATTTGAGCCTTTAAATACACCCTCTTTTTAGACCAGTTGATCTGCTGTTTCTTTTCTTTTCTGCTCTGCTCCCCTCTCTCTTGTGGAAGGGGTGGCAGAGGTCCGGTGGCCATGGATGAAGTGCTGGCTGTTCAGAGTCAGGACCCGGGGTGGACCGCTCGCCTGTGCATCGGTTGGGGACATCTCTGCACTGCTGACCCGTCTCCGCTCGGGATGGTCTCCTGTTGGCCCCACTATGGACTGGACCCTCACTATTATGTTAGATCCACTATGGACTGGACTCTCAAACTATTATGTTAGATCCACTATGGACTGGACTCTCACTATTATGTTAAATCCACTATGGACTGGACTCTCACAATATTATGTTAGATCCACTATGGACTGGACTCTCACTATTATGTTAGATCCACTATGGACTGGACTCTCACTATTATGTTAGATCCACTATGGACTGGACTCTCACTATTGATATTGGGTTTCACTATGTAAAGCGCTTTGAGTCACTAGAGAAAAGCGCTATATAAATATAATTATCTTCATCTTCACTATTATGTTAAATTCACTAAGGACTGGACTCCGACTATTATGTTAGATCCACTATGGACTGGACTCTCACTATTATGTTGGATCCACTATGGACTGGACTCTCACTATTACGTTAGATTCACTATGGACTGGACTCTCACTATTATGTTAGATCCACTATGGACTGGACTCTCACTATATTATGTTAGATTCACTATGGACTGGACTCTCACTATTATGTTAAATCCACTAAGGACTGGACTGTCACAATATTATGTTAGATCCACTATGGACTGGACTCTCACTATTATGTTAGATCCACTATGGACTGGACTCTCACTTTTATGTTAGACCCACTCGATGTCCTTGCATCCGGTCCCCCTAAAGAGGAGGTGGGGGTCACCCACATCTGCGGTGTTCTCCAAGGTTTCTCAAAGTCATTCTCATTGACATTCCACTGGGTTGTGAGTTTTTCCTTGCCCTTGTGTGCGATCTGAACCGAAGATGTCGTTGTGGCTTGTGCAGCCCTTTGAGATACTTGTGATTTAGAGCTATGTAAATAAACATTGATTATATATATATATATATATATATATATATATATATATATATATATATATATATATATATATATATATATATATATATATATATATATACATACATACATACCCAGTGGGCACAAACACGTTTAATTAACGTTGAAACGTTACTTTCCCGTGTTGAAACAACGTTCGATTTGGGTTGAAAATGAAAGTTGGATCAATGTTTAAATACCGACGTTGAATCAACGTCAATGTTTCAACGTTGATTCAACTTTCAGTTTCTACCTAACAGAGACGTTTAATCAACGTTGAAACAACGTTACTTTCCCGTGTTGAAATAACATTGAATTTGGGTTGAAAATGAAAGTTGGATCAACGTTTAAATACCGACGTTGAATCAACGTCAATGTTTCAACGTTGATTCAACTTTCAGTTTCTACCTAACAGAGACGTTTAATCAACCTTGAAACAACGTTACTTTCCCGTGTTGAAATAACGTTGGATTTGGGTTGAAAATGAAAGTTGGATCAACGTTTAAATACCAACGTTGAATCAACGTCAATGTTTCAACGTTGATTCAACTTTCAGTTTCTACCTAACAGAGACGTTTAATCAACGTTGAAACAACGTTACTTTCCCGTGTTGAAATAACGTTGGATTTGGGTTGAAAATGAAAGCTGAATCAACGTTTAAATACCGACGTAGAATCTACGTCAATGTTTCAACGTTGATTCAACTTTCAGTTTCTACCTAACAGAGACGTTTAATCAACCTTGAAACAACGTTACTTTCCCGTGTTAAAATAACGTTGGATTTGGGTTGAAAATGAAAGTTGGATCAACGTTTAAATACCGACGTTGAATCAACGTCAATGTTTCAACGTTGATTCAACTTTCAGTTTCTACCTAACAGAGACGTTTAATCAACGTTGAAACAACGTTACCTTCCCGTGTTGAAATAACATTGAATTTGGGTTGAAAATGAAAGTTGGATCAACTTTTAAATACCGACGTTGAATCAACGTCAATGTTTCAACGTTGATTCAACTTTCAGTTTCTACCTAACAGATACGTTTAATCAACCTTGAAACAACGTTACTTTCCCGTGTTGAAATAACGTTGGATTTGGGTTGAAAATGAAAGCTGGATCAACGTTTAAATACCGAGGTAGAATCTACGTCAATGTTTCAACGTTGATTCAACTTTCAGTTTCAACCTAAGATCAACCAACCAATTATCAACGTAATATCAACCAATATATCAATATAATTAAAGACAACAAAACATAGTGCATATATAGCTCCAGGCTGAATCCTGTTAATGCAAAATTAAAATTAAGTACAAAGAAAATGGAGAATGTCAATCGATATAATTATTTATTTAGCCTGTGATGCCCATCCTATTCCTCCCTTGCGTCCAGGGGCATATTTCAGTTTATTTTTCATGGCATCATGGACCATCGTTTCGGTCCCCTTCTGGGTATCCAAGACACTAGCTGTAAACAGGCAAAAAGAATACAAATTCATTAAGTTAATGTAATTATTAAACACACACACAAACTCACCTGTGACTAAATCGAGGAGCTTCGTCTCGGCAAAGCTATTTTTTTCCCCCTCTCCCCTTCATGTTCAGATTGGACATTAATTCATTTGTCGTGAGCCTGAAATTGAACACGCAAGTCATACATGCAGCCAAAAATTACGGAATTTTGCATTATTATAATTCCCGATCTAGCACTCATAGATTAGAATTTGGGTCTTACATCGCCTATTTTAATATATATAAAGAGAAAGAGGAAAATACCTGTCCATGATGGTGCTTAAACAGCTCTTTAAGTCATATCCACCAATCTTTGAGAGCCTGGCTGTCTGCAAATATACAAGAGAATGTGTTTAGCATACACTGGGGGAAGGGGCTGGCAAACACATACATACATTCAAGTATAGGGCCTGTTTTATTTACACGTGTTTTATCTACATGATTTCATAACCTGAAATTTCTATCTAAATACAATAATATTTCCGATGTAAAAACAGCTATACAATTATAATGTTATAATTACTTACCAGCAAATCTTTCTTGCTTGGTTGAGTTTTTATCAACTCGTCAAGGTCGAGTAGTTCCTCCATTGTGTCCAATTTCTGCACATGGAAGGACAGTTTTATCAAAAAAGTATCCTTTTTGGTATCATATGTATCATAGCAAGTGTACTGTGTCGTTCAATATGCATAAACTGAAATCATTGGTACATTGCCTTGCATTAACGTTCTGCTTTTTAATTACCGGGTAGTGGTACATGTACATAGACTTAGGGGCGGACCAGATGAAACGTGGGGGAGGGTATGTTTTTTTGGGGAAAAAAAGAGATTGTTTAGCAAAAACTGAAAAATAAATAGTTTGTTCTCCTGACGTATATATATATATATATATATCAAAAAAAAAGTTTGCTCCGGTAAGCTCTGTAAAAAAAAAAAAAGTTGGTTGCCTTCTTGTGCCAAGAGAAAAAAAATGTCTGCGCTCCGTGCAGTCTTTTATTGTTAATCATAAAACATCTTTCAACAAAATCTGTCTGGATATTTTATTGTCATATATTTTAGTATACATGTTGGCCAAAAGGTCAACAGTGAAACCATTTGGAAGTTTCAATACTTGACAAAAGCTCTTGTAATAGCAGTACTGGCCTTATCAGTAAAACAAAAAAATAAGTAAAGATCATAGCATTTAATATTACATGGATCCTTTTATGGGCGACCCGTGGACTTGCCTTTTGAGACAAAGCCTTGCTAACAAGTCAAATTAATTCAAAAGTACCTGTACTTAAAATAAACTGGCAACATTTTAAATAAACATTAAAATGAGCCAGAAAAACCCAACTGCCATCTAGACAGGTGTTTTGAAGATGAAAATCAAGAGGAAGTAAATTAATACAGTGACTGGCGCGGCTGTAAAAGACAATGGGTACAGAACCAAAAAAAATTGTTTGTTTTGTGTTAGCCTGGAAAAACAATTGTTTGCTTTTGGGCAGGTGGGGAAAAAAATTGTTGTCTGCTTGGGGAGAAAAAAAAAAGTTTGCTGAGGTCCAGTTTATACAGTCAAAATAAACGTTTTCCTGCAAACCTCTTGTGAAAGGGCCAAAATTATATCGATATAAATAACCAGTATTATCTCAAGGTACAAACCTGAATCTTTATGGACGTCGATGGTTTTCTTTGCAGTGAAATAGTTCGATTTCCAATTCAAATCTTCGCTCTTAGTCTTGCTTGCTGGACTGGAAAGGAAGTACTTCAGCACGCATGCGCACAAGTTTGGTTTTTAGTTCACGCTGCCATCAAGCAGCGGTTTCGTTGAAAACTGTCGCAAATGGCCGAGGCACGCAGAATGTTTGGCAAGTTGAATTGTACACGTTGAAAGGACGTTGAAAAGACGATGTCCCCCAATGATGAAAACAAACCAGATTTGCAACATATGGTGTTGTGGGGTCAGTTGGTTGTGATTTGGTCGGGATATGGTTGAGTGACGTCGCGACGTAATTTCAACCTCACCTCGACGTTGAACTAAGGACGGGTGCCCACTGGGTATATACATACATTCATGCATACATAATACTTAGATTAGATTAGATTAGATAGTACTTTATTTATTCCGTCAGGAGAGTTCCTTCAGGAAAATGAAAATTTTCAGCACAATCCCATTCAAGTTTAGACAAACATTACAGGGAGACAGAACAGGATCGCTGACGGGTCTGCCGGCTTCCAGTGCCCCTTACAAAAAAAATGAGATAAAGGTAAACAAAGGGGGGGAGGGGGGGGGGGGGAGAGAGAGAAAAAAATAGAAGATTAAAATAAAATTTAAAAAATCGGTCTTTGCCTGGGCCCTGGAGAGGAGGTGCAGACTGAGGCCAAGGGAAAAAAACAAATAAATAAAAAAAATAAAAAAACAACTCATAACCATGGTACACATCCCTCTTCCATGTGTGTAAGAGGGAAACATCAAACATCAAAGAACACAGAGGGCATTAAAGACATTAAAGCAGCAGATACAACCAGACACTTCTACATACAGCTATGAATAAAAAGTAAAATAAACATATACACTGTGGTGGCCTCTGCGGTGTTCCACGCCATCGTCTGCTGGGGAGGAGGGAGCATGGCCAGAGACAGGAGCAGACCCAACAAGGCAACCAAGACAGCCGACTCCACTCTCGGCCAGTGTCCAGTCCGCATGGATGAGCGAGGATACGTCCAAGGTGACTGAGGTGTCCGACACCTGCTCACCCAGTCAAGACACCGCGAAGCCTCTCCGTCCCAGCGCTCAGTGCTAGCTCCGCAGCCCTGTCCCTTCATCCGCATCTCCTCCAGTACATCCAAACATATTCTGGTGTAGCAGACACCCAGCAGCTGGTCTCCATAGCCAAAAGGCTCCCGGGAGGCAGATCCAGAAGTCCACAAAAAAAGCACCACAGAGGTCACGAAAGTGCCACCCCTTGTCACACAGTCCCAAAGGGTCCCGGACCATCCATCCATCCATCCATTTTCTACCGCTTATTCCCTTTTGGGGTCGCGGGGGGCGCTGGCGCCTTTCTCAGCTACAATCGGGCGGAAGGCGGGGTACACCCTGGACAAGTCGCCACCTCATCGCAGGGCCAACACAGATAGACAGACAACATTCACACTCACATTCACACACTAGGGCATATTTAGTGTTGCCAATCAACCGATCCCCAGGTGCATGTCTTTGGAAGTGGGAGGAAGCCGGAGTACCCAGACCAAAAGGCAAAAAAATATAATAAGACATGAAAACAAGAGGGAAACACAAAAGGATGACACAAGAGCACAGAGCTCCTGCCAACAGCAGCCACTACAGCAGCGCCATCTTGGAAAAAAAAAAAAAAAAAAAAAAAACATACAAACATACACTAACACACTCTCACACACACACACTCACACCCACCCACACACACACACACACTGGTTATCAATTGGAATGGGGACTAAGTTGTTGATCAGGACTTGTGGGGACCACCCTTTCTACAGGTTGTGGAGGCATAAAAAAATGAGGAAAAATGGCCACTGCCCAGTTAGCTCATACACGTCTTTAAATCTCTGGACTGATGAAGTAATGTGCTCGTGTTAGAACACACTAGCAGTGTGAGGCAATCCTTCATCGGCTTGTGTCCTAGTGCCTTCGCTGTTTTGAAGGCTTACTGTAACTTATTTTTTCCGTCTCACAACAATTAAAGACGAGCAAAAGAACAAAATCCCCCGACGTAGCTAAAATGCTGACTCAGCAATGCAGCAAGACTGTGAGAGTTTTGGCACATTTAAAGGGACAATTGTGGAAATAAACTGGTGACTCGGACACAGGTGACCATACCTTCTTAATACACAGGTTAGAAAACTGAGTGGGAATATCCGGTTCTACTCTTAACTGGTACAAGTCGTATCTAGATCACAGGACATTCTTTCTTGGAATTGGTAACTGTAAGTAAGTAAGTACATTTTATTATAAAAAAAACAACTTTTCACAGATAAAATCACAAAGCGCTGTACAAAACATAGGTGAAGTAAAACAACAATTCCATTAAAACGAGGGCAACATCATAAAAAGGATACAAAGCGGATTAAAAATGCTAAAAGCTTTGCGAAAAAGAGACATTTTCAAATGTTTCTTAAAAGTTTCAAGACAGTCAAGATCACGGAGGGACTGGTGCAGGTTGTTCCAGAGTCTGGGAGCTATAGCCTGGAATGCCAGGTCTCCACGGGTTTTAAAATTAGTCTTTGTGATCTTTAGAAGACCATGGCCTGAAGACTCTGGACTGTAGGGGCAAAACGAGTCAGTGATGTACTGAGGAGCCCCACCATGCAATGTACAGAATCTCAGGACTAAAATCTTAAACTCAATGCGGAATTTGACTGGAAGCCAATAAAGACTGGATAAAATGGGCGTAATATGGGGTGATCTGGGTGCACCGGTCCAAAGTCTGGCAGCTGCATTTGTACCATCTGAAGTCTCTTTAGCGTTGACTTGATCATTTTGAGATCCAATTTTGACAACGGATTTCTTATTTTAGAAATATTTCTGCGGTGATAAAAACAGTTTTGGGTCAATTGACGACAGTGCCCCTCCGAAGACCTGGACTGATCCAACACAAGCCCAAGGTTTCTGAGGCTGCTTGTAACAGATGCATCCAGAGCACCAAGGGAGTTCTTGTTCAGGGGGATCTTTTTTTCAGACTTTCTATTTTGTTAGAATTTATCTGGATAACTTTGAGGACAACCAGTCCTACAAAGTGAACCAACAAGCCGACGATCACCTGTGGCACCAAGAACTCCTAGGTGCCACAGGTGATCGTCGGCTTGTTGGTTCACTTTGTAGCTGCATGGAACAGGTAAGAGTGTGGATGCTAAACTATTTTCTTCAGCTAAACTCAGAAAAAACTGAGATCATCATCTATGGCCAACGGAAATAAATATAAACTATCATTAGTCACCTTGAGTCCCTCTACATGTAACCTAATAATCAGCTTAGAAATCTAAGGGTAATAATGGACTCAGACTTGAACTTTCCAAGCTAAAATTAGGTCAATGACATCAGCAGATTTTTACCAGTTGAAAAACATTGCCAAAATCAGAGCAATAATGTCTAAATCTGACTTAGAAAGACTAATCCATGCCTTGGTCTCCAGCAGGTCAGATTACTGGAATGCCCTTCTCACTGGACTCTCTATACCAGGCCTTGGCAATTATTTTGACTAGAGGGGCCAAGTTTAGAGAAGAAAATGTATCCGGGGGGCTGGTAAATGTATTTTTAGGAACACTAATACAAAACCTCATAATAATTTCCGATTGAATTCTAAAAACGTTATGACAGACATAATGGAATGGAATACCAAATGACACTGTGAGGAGGTGTGGCCTGCGGACCTGCAGCGAGGTGGGGTGAGCCGGGTCTGGCTCCGGCTCCGAGATCGGCGACAGGGGTGTAGATGGCCCACCTGGGTGCATTTGTCTGATCACCTGTCACTCTATAAAAGGGCAGCAGCCGGGAAGGAAGTTGGAGTTGGAGTTGTTGATAGTGACGAGAAAACCCGAACACGAGCACGAGCAAGAGCAAGACGGAGATGGAGACGCGGACGGATGGCTATAAAGCATCGCGAAGAACGAAACTGTGACGAGAGGCGATTGCTGAAAAGCAGAGCTGAAGAAGATTTATTGAAAAATAAAGTGAATCACAAAACCGTCAAGCCGATCGGGTCCGAAGAACCCTGGGGTGCAAGACCTCCCCAGACACTAAATGAGACTCCCAGAATGTACATGAAAATAAAGAATGTGGGGTTTACAATATTAACTATGAACGATAAAACACTGAATGTTGACAACATATGAACATCACACCCCCTCTCCATCCACATATTTTACAATCAAGAGAAATGCAACAGAAATGCAAAAAACACAACAAAATTTGAACGCGGAGGGTAAAAAAAACCCGACCTACAATCTGATATATCTGAGATATGACTATGTTGTAAAAATATTTTTCAGGCTGGCCGCTCTGGAAGCACTCTGTGGAAACACAGCACACCCACACTGCATGGTGCCTCATCTGAGCTGCTGCGACTTAGATTACTTGAGTAGTTAATTGAATTACCATAGCAACTAGTTGTGAGGAGGCGTGGCCTGCGGACCTGCAGAGAGGCGGGGTGCGTAAATGGCCCACCTGGGCACATTTTGCTAATTAGCTGTCACTGTGTAAAAGGGCAGCAGCCGAGAAGGACGGGGCTGGAGAAGTTGGAGTTGAGCCGAGAGTGGTTGGTGGATGATGAACACGGGCAAAGAATAGCGAGAGGGAGACGGAGACGAGGAAGGCTGAAAAGCGACTCGAAGAAAGAGACCGTCACGAGAGGCGAGAGCTCCTCAAAAGCAACCAGAGCAAGATGGGGTTTAATGAAAAATAAACAGGATCTCAAAACTGCCACGCCTGTCATGTCTCACATTGGTGGTCCGAGGAATCCGAAGGCAAGAGTCCTTCCACACTAGTACATCATGCAAAAGCACACATTCCAACCATTGAAATACTTTGTATTGTTCAAGACTTCAGGTCATTTTTTGAAAACATCACTGCACATTATAACGGCAGCTACATTTTCCACGTTCAAGACCAACAAAAAATGATTTAGGAATGTCCGGCGGGCCAGATTGAAATGATTGAAGGGGAACATTATCACAATTTCAGAAAGGTTAAAACCAATAATAAACAGTTCCTAGTGGCTTATTTTATTTTTAGAAGGTTTTTTTTTTCAAAATTTTACCCATCATGGAATATCCCGAAAAAAGTGCCTGATTTTCGCTATCCGTAAATCCACCATCCACCATCCATTTTCCTGTGACGTCACATAGTGACGCCAATACAAACAAACATGGCAGATACTGTAGCACAGCAAGATATAGCGACATTAGCTCGGATTCAGACTCGGATTTCTGCGGCTTAAGAGATTCAACAGATTACGCATGTACAGAAACGGATATTTGGAGTGTGGAGGCAGATAGCGAAAACAAAATTGAAGAAGAAACTCAAGCTATTGAGTGAATAGCTATTGAAGCTATTCAGCGATCGCCTTCCAACCAACGATTGTATCTTTTGACCACTGGAGCAACTTAAATCCGTCGATTGGTAAGTGTGTGTTTGGCATTAAATGTGGTTGGAGGGAAAGGCTGGATGCAAACATAGCTACAAATGTACATACAGCTATCTTAATAACATGTTAGCATCGATTAGCTGGGAGTCATGCCGCGACCAAATATGTCTGATTAGCACATAAGTCAATAACATCAACAAAACTCACCTTTGTGATTTCGTTGACTTTATTGTTGGAAATGCATCTGCTTTGAGTATCCACACATCTCTGTCGTAGCATCGCTATCGTCGGTAAAATGTGCAGAACAAACGAGGGACTTTCGCATCTTTTGACACTGGTGCAACTTGAATCCGTCGATTCGTATGTGTTTGTTTGGCATTAAATGTGGGTGGAGGGAAAGGCTGGATGCAAATATAGCAACAAATGAGGCATAACAATGCAATATGTACATACAGCTAGTCTAAATAGCATGTTAGCTGTGCTAATCGATGCACACTCCACATAAATCAACTTGAATCCGTCCCTGATCGTGTTGTTACACCCTCCGACAACACACCGACGAGGCATGATGTCTCCAAGGTACGGAAAAAAGTCGAAAAAACAGAAAATAACAGCTGATTTGACTTGGTGTGTAATGTGTTTGAGAAAATGGCGGATTGCTTCCCATTGTGACGTCATGGGTGAAATTTATCGTTCCGACAGCGAACAATTGAAAGGCGTTTTAGAGTTCGAAAAGCGGTTAAAAAAACATATGGTCTTTTTTCTGCAACATCAAGGTATATATTGACGCTTACATCGGTCTGCTGATAATGTTGCCCTTTAACAAGCCGCATGTGGCCCCCGGACCTTAATTTGCCCAGGTCTGCTCTAAACGAACACTAAAGCAGCTGCAGTACACCCAGAATGCAGCTGCTCGAGTCCTAACTAAAACCAGGAAATACGACCACATTAGTCCGGGACTTAGGTCACTGCACTGGCTTTCTGTTGCTCAGAGAATAGACTTTAAAAACTGGTCTTGTTCCAACGTACATCTCTGACATGTTAAAGCCATATCAACCATCTAAAGCTCTGAGAACCAAAGAGCCTGGTCTCCTGCTGGTGCCTAGAGTCAGGACCAAACATGGTTTTACAATCCTAAAATCTGGAATACTGTTCCGGAAGATGTGAGACGGACCTCAACACGTTTATTTTATTGTGCATATGACAACTCAGTGGCCTTGTGGTTTCAGTGTCTGCCCTGAGATCCGTAGGTTAGTTCAAACCGCGGCCGAGTCATACCAGATTATAAAAATGGGACTCCTTACCTCCCTGCTTGGCACTCAGCATCCATCCATCCATTTTCTACCGCTTGTCACTTTTTGGGTTGTGGAGGGGTTGCTGGAGCCTATCTCAGCTGCATTCGGGCAGTAAGCAGGGTACGCCCTGGACAAGTCGCCACCTTATCGCAGGGCCAATACAGATAGACAGAAAACAATCACACACTAGGGACCATTTAGTGTTGCCAATCAACCTATCCCCAGGTGCATGTCTTTGGAGGTGGGGGTGGCCTATCCCCAGGTGCATGTCTTTGGAGGTGGGAGGGGCCTATCCCCAGGTGCATGTCTTTGGAGGTGGGAGTGGCCTATCCCCAGGTGCATGTCTTTGGAGGTGGGAGGAAGCCAGAGTACCCGCAGGGAACCCACGCAGTCACAGGGAGGACATGCAAACTCCACACAGAAAGATCCAGAGACCGGGATTTGAACTCAGGACCTTGTTGCATCAAGGGTTGGAATTGGGGGTTGAATCACCAAAGTGATTCCCGGGCGTGGCCCCCGCTGCCGCCCACTGCTCCCCTCAGCTCCCAGAGGGGTGGAACAAGGGGATGGGTCAAATGCAGAGGATGGTACTTTAACTTAACTCACAGTATGTTATCTACACTCTGATTGATTCTAATTTGAATCTAGTCTGATTCATGATTATTTGATATGTTTATTTTCGACCTTGTTGAAATTTTCTGTAAAGCTCTTTCAATTGCGCTCTACAATTAAAGCTTGTTTCATTGTTCAAAGTCTTGGTCCAACAGACTAGAGGCAGACATTCCATTTGGTTTCCAATTCCACTCCAAAAGGACTCAGATGTGAAAATAAAATCCGACAAATGGATAATTTCTCATTTGCATATTTGCCGCTCAATCTTCAAAGACAGAGCTAATCTCTCTTTGCGCCTCTTTCATGTTCCATGTTCAAACGACTCGGATAAGATCGGATGGAGAAAAGGAAGACTGGTGACAATTGTGCAGTTTTATCGAAACCCGAGGGAATACCGAGGTGAATCGGGCTCCAAGTACAAAGCATGGAGGCGGCTGTGCTAAAGCTATGCTAACGTTGACACTCACTGGCATCCCTAGAATCTCAAGGCGACTCGATAAAGAATCTGGGTATTATCTTGCACCCAACTCTCTACTTTGAGTCACACATCAAGAGTATTACGATAACGGCCTTCTTTCATCTCCGTAAGATCGCTAAAATTCATTCCATTTTATCCACTAGTGACGCTGAGATCATCATTCATGCGTTTGTTACGTTTCGTCTTGATTACTGTAACATATTATTTTGGGGTCTCCCGATGTCTAGCATTAAAAGATTACAGTTGGTACAAAATGCGGCTGCTAGACTTTTGACAAGAACAAGAAAGTTTGATCATATTACGCCTGTACTGTAATATACTGTTTTGAGCATGTTAAGGGAGTCAAATTACAGCTCAAAGAGGCAAAGGTGAGTGTTTTTACAAAACTTGTTTTTAAGGGGGAATTGCAAACTTCCTGTTGATTTTAGCAGTAGGGTGTCAGTGTATGAAATCTTGGTCTAAGTGAGACCTACATAGAGGTTTTTGTTTCATGTCGCTACGACATTCCTACTGGAAGTTACAGGCAGTTTTGTCTGTGTTTTCTTCGTAGGGGGCGCTAG
Organism: Nerophis ophidion; assembly: GCF_033978795.1. NCBI lineage: Eukaryota > Metazoa > Chordata > Actinopteri > Syngnathiformes > Syngnathidae > Nerophis > Nerophis ophidion. The sequence continues at coordinate 20,813,134 of NC_084630.1, read as the reverse complement.
AGCGCAATTTTTAGTTTTGGGGTTAGGTTTTTTTGGTTAAATCACAATGTTCGCCAATCCTGATGTGTGTATCAAATTTTAAGTGCACTGGCTTCCTGTGCACTTAAGTTGTGACTTTAAGGTTTTACTACTTACGTATAAAATACTACACGGTCTAGCTCCATCCTATCTTGCTGATTGTATTGTACCATATGTCCCGGCAAGAAATCTGCCTTCAAAGAACTCCGGCTTATTAGTGATTCCCAGAGCCCCAAAAAAGTCTGCGGGCTATAGAGCGTTTTCTAGTGGGGCTCCAGTACCCTGGAATGTTCAAGAGGTAACAGTTAGAGATGCTACCTCAGTAGAAGCGTTTAAGTCCCATCTTAAAACTAATTTGTATACTCAAGCCTTTAAATAGACCCTCTTTTTAGACTAGTTGATCTGCCGTTTCTTTTCTTTTTTCCTCTCTCTTGTGGAAGGGGAAGCACAGGTCCGGTGACCACGGATGAAGTGCTGGCTTTCCAGAGATAGGACCCGGGGTAGACCACTCACCTGCGCATCGGTTGGGACTGTCTCTGCGCTGCTGATCCATCTCTGCTCGGGATGGTCTCCTGCTGGCCCCATTATGGACTGGACTCTCACTATTATGTTAGATCCACTATGGACTGGACTCTCACTATTATGTTGGATCCACTATGGACTGGACTCTCACTATTATGTCAGATCCACTATGGACTGGACTCTCACTATAATTTTAGATCCACTATGGACTTTATGTTAGATCCACTATGGACTGGAATCTCACGATTATGTTAGATCCACTATGGACTGGACTCTCACTATTATGTTAGATCCACTATGGAATGGACTCTACTATTATGTTATATCCACATTGGACTGGACTCTCACTATTATGTTAGATCCACCATGGACTTGACTCTCACTTTTATGTTAGATCCACTATGGACTGGACTCTCACTATTATGTTAGATCCACTATGGACTGGACTCTCACTATTATGTTAGATCCACTATGGACTGCACTCTCACTATTATGTTAGATCCACTATGGACTGGACTCTCCCTATCAAGTTAGATCCACTATGGACTGGACTCTCAGTATTATGTTCGATCCACTATGGACTGGAATATCACTATTATGTTAGATCCACTATAGACTGGACTCTCACTATTATGTTAGATCCACTATGGACTGGACTCTCACTATTATGTTAGATCCACTATGGATTGGACTCTCACTATTATGTTAGATCCACTATGGACTGGACTCTCACTATTATGTTAGATCCACTATGGACTGGACTCTCACACTATTATGTTAGTTCCACTATAGACTAGACTCTCATAATTTTATTTTAGACACAGGCGACGTCCATTGCATCCGGTCTCCCCTAGAGAAGGGGGTCACCCACATCTGCGGTCTTTTCCAAGGTTTCTCATAGTCATCCACATTGACATCCCACTGGGTTGTGAGTTTTTCCTTGCCCCAATGTGGGCTCTGAACTTCGGATGTTGTTGTGGCTTGTGCAGCCCTTTGAGACACTTGTGATTCAGGGTTATATAATTAAATGTTGATTGATTGACTGAACCCTAGAATCTTCTTTCCGGGGTTGTGTAGCAAATAAAAATGTTCCAAGGCCTCCCGGACGGACATCGGACTATTTGATGAAACAAAGCAGTGATGTATTCAACCCGTCAATCTGCACGGAGCCTGATGAAAGGAATTCAATGAGAGCAAAGGATTGGATAATTGCAGAAAATCTGTTTGAATGCATTATTGAGTGTGGAGATTAAGGACAACTGTTAGACGTTGGAAGTCGTCAGATCTAGAATTCTCTCTTTTTCTAATTAAGGGGATCGCGTCATGCTCGTTACCACGGCAACCACAACCTCCGATCCATCATGTTTTTGCACAAGATGGGCTCAAACCAGAGTCCACAAAACGCTTTGGCACCATTTCCACATACACTCATTCACACACACTCATTCACACACACACATTCACACACTGATGGAGGGAGCTGCTATGCAAGGCCCTAACCAGCACCCATCCGGAGCAAGGGTGAAGTGTCTTGCTCGAGGACACAACGGACGCGACTAGGTTGGTAGAAGGTGGGGATTGAACCAGGAACCCTCTCCTAACAGCACCACGCCGTCTCCATGCTCTCAGGCGGTCTTACAAGCTGACATCTAGGGTGTTGCACAATTATTCACAATTCTTATTCATCTTGATTCATAATTTTCAAAAAAGTATTAAAAAAAGATACACTTTTTATTACTGAATTTGTAGCGTTTTATTCTTTCTTTCTTAATTTTTATTCCGCAGGTTTAAGCTGTAATTCGACCCCTTTAACACACTTCAAAACTCACCAAATTTGACACACACATCAGGACTGGTGAACATTGCGATTTAACCAAAAAAAACCTAACCCCAAAGCTAAAAGTTGTGCTCTAGCGCCCCCTAGAAGAAAAAAAAGACAAAACTGCCTGTAACTTCCAGTAGGAATGTCGTAGCGACATGAACAAAAACCTCTATGTAGATCTCACTTAGACCTAGATTTCATACACTGACATCCTTCTGCTAAAATTAACAGGAAGTTTGCAATTCCCCCTTTAAAACAAAAGTTTTGTAAAAATACTCACCTTTGCCTCTTTGAGCTGTAATTTGACTCCCTTAATTAAATTAAATGGGTTGTACTTGTATAGAGCTTTTCTACCTTCAAGGTACTCAAAGCGCTTTGACACTACTTCCACATCTACCCATTCACGCACACATTCACACACTGATGGAGGGAGCTGCCATGCAAGGCGCCCACCAGCACCCATCAGGAGCAAGGGTGAAGTGTCTTGCTCAGGACACAAAAAACCCAACCTTAAAATTCAGAATTGCGCTTTAGCGCCCCCTAGGAATAAAACACAGACAAAACTCCACCTATGAAGAAAACACAGACAAAACTGCCTGTAACTTCCAGTAGGAGTGTTGTGGCGACATGAAACAAAAACTTCTATGTAGGTCTCACTTAGACCTAAATTCCATACACTGACATCCTTGTGCTAAAATCAACAGGAAGTTCGCAATTCCCCCTTCAAAACAAAAGTTTTGTAAAAACACTCACCTTTGCCTCTTTGAGCTGTAATTTGACTCCCTTAACATGCTCAAAACTCACCAAACTGGACACACACATCAGGACTGGTGAAAATTGCGATATGATAAAAAACCAAACCCCAAAACTCAAAATTGCGCTCTAGCGCCCCCCAGGAATAAAACACAGACAAAACTCCTCCTAGGAAGAAAACACAGACAAAACTGCCTGTATTTTCCAGTAAGAGTGTCGTAGCGACATGAAAGAACAACCTCTATGTACATCTCACTTAGACCTAGATTTCATACAATGACACCCTCCTGCTAAAATCAACAGGAAGTTTGCAATTCCCCCTTCAAAATTTAAGTTTTGTAAAAACACTCACCTATGGCCAAATCACATAATATCTACAGCTTTTTACACACACAAGTGAATGCAAGGCATACTTGGTCAACAGCCATACAGGTCACACTGGGGGTGGCCGTATAAACAACTTTAACACTGTTACAAATATGCGACACACTGTGAACCCACACCAAACAAGAATGACAAACACATTTCGGGGGAACATCCACACCGTAACACAACATAAACACAACAAAATAAATACCCATACCCCCTTGCAGCACTAACTCTTTTGGGACGCTACAATATACCCGCAAAAATCTAGATATCGGAAAAAAAGCTGTTATCGGACATCTCTATTTATAATGATTAAAACCGAATAATACATTGTGAGAATAGGTCCGAATCGAGAATTGTGTTGAAACGTATCGAAACCCCAGGAATCAGATTGAATCAATCAATCAATCAATCAATTTTAATTTATATAGCCATAAATCACAAGTGTCTCAAAGGGCTGCACAAGCCACAATGACATTGTTTCCATAGTTTTGGATTATACCACACATTTGGGTATCGACCCGATACCAAGTAGTCAAAGGATCATACATTGGTCATAACTTAAGTCCAGGGACGTATGTCCTGAGTTTCCATCCATTCATTTCCTACCGCTTATTCCCTTCGGGGTCGCGGGGGGCTCCGGAGCTTATCTCAGCTACAGTCGGGCGGAAGCCGGGGTACACCCTGGACAAGTCGCCACCTCATCTAAGGTTTATAAGCATATTATAAGTTAAAAAAAACTAAACATTTTTTTTGTAATGCAAAAAAAATACTGTCGTAATCATAGTAGTATCGACGAGATACACTCCTGTACTTGGTATCATTACAATGGATGTCAGGTGTAGATCCACCCATGGCGATATTTAGCACAGTGTTACCGTTCAAACTTGTGTCCTGGGCCATGACGTTGAAGTGCAGGGGAGGCTCTTCTACGGGGTCTTTGGGCACCAGGAGGTTAGCCCCTTTACCACTGTTACCCCAGGGGGCCCTTGGCCAAGGCCTAGTACCTGACTGCCCCCTAGCCAGGGATACGGCGAAGACCTCAACGGCGGAACAGGCGGGGGATGATCGCTAACCCTATCGAGCGTCACCACGGCTGGAAGGCGGATGAAGGCTGCAGCAGAAAAGGGTCACCAGTCATCTTGGACTCCATGCCACTGGACCCTGGACCAGATCTGTCAAGGATGGTGTGGTGACTGTCCGTGCACCAGTCTCCCCACGTTACACTAAGTCACGCATAGGCATCCTCCATAAAGGGATACACCCCAACCAGGAGGATCGTCATACTTGCTTCAAGTGACCGCTGTTGATGATGACCGTTGAAACTGTGTGGCCAAAAATGTTAGATATACTTGCTAAACAAGATTGCTGCCTTGTTTTTAATGAATACTTTGGGCTACTAAGCTACTGTCCAATAAAATGTCCAATTCTTTTGTCACAATGGTTGGGGGTCGCACCTTATTGCAAGGTTTGTTCTCCCAGAATGCAAACGGACGACTCCGGACTGGACTTGCAGGTAGGAACATGATCACACCGAACGAGGTACGAAACAGAAAACAAGGCAAAGGAGCAAGGTGCCGATCGCACTTGAAGCTAATGCAAAGGCTTAGCGCGGGAAACATGGAACTTCCCACAACTGTGGCGTGAAACACACAAAACTTACAGGGACACGGCCTGAAGCGATCAGCTAGCATAAACTATGGCATGGAACAAACAAATTACTTGGCAAGGCATGAGGTAAACACTTAGCATAAACTATGGCATTGTGTGAAACAAACAACGACACCAGGACGACTGACTGGCAAAGACAGGCTTAAATAGTGTCTCTCGATTAGAGCCAGGTGAGAGTCCCGAATACCAGCGGCAGGTGAAAATCATAAGTAGCCGTGGCAACCAAACCAAACTCAGGTGTCAAACAGGAACTAAAAGAGTCCAAAACTAACAGAACAACAAAAACATAATCCGGACCACGGATCATGACATCTTTCACAGGTGTATGACACACTGGAGGGTTAGAGTATCTGGCAATACGCCAAAGCCAAACAGGACATGCGGTTTCAAAGCGACTCAAAAAGGTTCATTATGGATACTTGCCAACCCTCCCGGATTTTCCGGGAGACTCCCGGAATTCAGCGCCTCTCCCGAAAACCTCCGGGACAAATTTTCTCCCGAAAATCTCCCGAAATTCAGGCGGAGCTGGGGGCCACGCCCCTTCTAGCTCCATGCGGACCTGAGTGACGTGTCGACAGCCTGTTTTCACGTCCGCTTACCCACAATATACCGCTTACCCACAATATAAACAGTGTGTCTGCCCAATGACGTTATACTTGTAGAATGATCAAGGGCGAGTTCTTAGTTACTTATGTGGGTTTATTGTTAGGCAGTTTCATTAACGTCCTCCCAGGGCGGTAACAACACACAACAACAGCAGTCACGTTTTCGTCTACAGTAAAGCAGTTCGTCTGCCGTAAACAGCAATGTTGTGACACTCTTAAACAGGACAATGCTGCCATCTACTGTACATGCATATGTGACAATAACATTTACCGCTTTTAGAGAGTGCAGTGCACAACTGCACACACAACAAGGAGACGAAACAGAAGAACGAGGAAGATACAGCATGTTCAGCATGGTTAGAAAAATAGGGACAGAGAATAGAAAAAGGATGGACAATTTAATCCTTAACTCAACAATGAGTGTTGTGTGTGTATGTGCAAACAAATGAACACTGAAATTCAAGTATTTCTCTTTATATACAGTATATATATATATATGTATATTACGTGTGTTACGGTGCAGATGTTCTCCCGAAATGTTTGTCATTCTTGTTTGGTGTGGCTTCACAGTTTGGCGCATATTTGTAACAGTGTTAAAGTCGTTTATACGGCCACCCCCAGTGTGACCTGTATGGCTGTTGACCAAGTATGCCTTTCTTTCATTCGTGTGTGTTAAAGCCGCAGATATTATGTGACTGGGCCGGCACATTGTTTCTATGGCGGAAAAGCGGACGTGACAACAGGTTGTAGAGGACGCTAAAGGCAGTGCCTTCGAGGCACGCCCCCAATATTGTTGTCCGAGTGGAAATCGGGAGAAATTCGGAGTCTCCCGGGAACATTGTGAAGGTTGGCAAGTATGAGTATCAGCGGTGAATGCAGTGTTACAGAGGCATCGACCCTGTATAATACCGGCGGGCCAGCTCTAATCTTAATTTGATATTACCTCAAGGGCCAAATGAAATTACACGGCGGGCCAAATTTTGTTGTCCGAGTGGAAATCGGGAGAAATTCGGATGAATTGTTGCCCCGGGAGATTTACGGGAGGGGCAGTGAAATTCGGGAGGGTTGGCAAATGCGTTGTTACAGGGGCACCGCCCCTGCATAATACCAGCGGGCCAGCTCTAATCTTAAATCAATATTACCTCAAGGGCCAAATGAAATCACACGGCGGGCCAAATTTGGCCAGAGTTTGACATCCATGTTTTATAGAGCGACCAGTGATCAGATAAACGCGCCCAGGTGGGTAATCTACGCACCTGCCGCCGGCGCCTCGCTGCAGGACCGCAGGCCACGCCCCCTCACAAAGGGTCTGCACATCACTACTGCCACCAAATTCTTCGAACCACCCAGAAGAGACAAGACAGGCTCGATTGAGCTGTAAAATGTTGTCAAAATCTAGCTTAGAGTGTTTACCACACGAACATGCCTCGCATGTTCAATCGCAAATGTCAGCGGTGATGGGAGTCGAGTGAAAAAGCGGCGGAAAAGCTGATTTCACAGAGCTTGCGTTTGCTATTATCGTTAAAGCGTTACTGAGTGGCAGAGCTGATAACTATTTGTTATTAATAAAGTGCATGGTGATGATCAACAGTACAAGTCATAACTGATATTTGTTTTTCTTTTTAATTCTGTTGCCTTGGCACGGAGAAATGTACTGTAACTCCCTTCCTGTACACACTATGTCATAATCCGATTAAAGGAGACTCTTGTCCATTAGGACGACCGTGGGTCATGTCTTTTTGTGTAGAACACGAAGAGTTGACAAGATCCACATTGCACACACAATCGCTTCATAACACGACCGTGGTCACATGATCCACGAACCATGCAGCGCCTCGGCTCTTCATCATGGCAATCCGTCCGTCAGGTTGCAGCCGAAATGAACTGAGGGGAAAACATATTACTGCAATACTCATTCGCTGTGCTTTGTTGGAGAAAACTAATGAGACTGAAATGCTAATGAGCTTTTTAATGCGGAAAAGAAAAGGACGGGGAGCAGCAAATGTAATTGACCAAAAACAGTCGCAGGGCTTTTTTCTCCACCGCTGTTAGATTTATGTACGTTCATTAAACCAATAAATGACCACCCATTAATTATCTCCCGGTCGGAATGAGCCCCGTCATTTATTTGCAACGCGCTACAGCGAGGACTTACCGTTATAAGTGAGCGGAGAGCTACCGGGGCAATAAAAGTAAAAGGCGGGTTTGAAAATACATTCTTAATAATACTTTGGCTGATTCCCTTGTCATTTATTACGAAAAGCAGTGAAGTTGTGTAAATGGTAGATAAAAAGAGAATACTATGATTTTCAAATCCTTTTCAACTTACCGTATTTCCTTGAATTACCGCCGGGGCGCTAATTAATTTAAAACCTCTTCTTACTCCGGCGTTTACCAAACGCATGCGGTAAATTTAGGCCTGCGCTTATAAATTTGAGTGTGATGTAAGGATACCCTAATTAAAAGCACATTTAATAATAAAAAAAAAAACGTTATTTTGGTCTTACCTTTACTTATAAATAAAGTCCATGCGCAGCTCCTTCTGATCAAAAGCATCAATAACTTGTTTATGGAAGTCTTCCTTATCTTTCTTCAGTTTTAAAAGTCTCTCTGTCTCGACGGAGATCTTCTTTTATTACCTCCTGCTTCGATTGAAAATCCAGTTTAGAAAACTGTTTTATTTTAGATATGTAATCCTCCAAGTTAAAAGTGCAAGCGAGAGGAAAAAATAAACGATCGCTGCTCACTCTTGCTGCTTGTTGTCACTTCTTCTGCAGCCGAGTAGTCGCAAGAAGGATCACTAGCGCCCTCTACCACCAGGAGGTGGGAGTCATTTAATGACTCATATTTGACACACGCAGCTACGGTATATTAATAAAACATAGCTGCTTACTGTTCTTTTTAGCATATTCAATTTGCTTGGACCTTAAATCCTACTGAATAGCTCTTAATCTTCTTCCCTTTATGTGATTTCAAATGATTGAAATCATCCTCCTCCATTTTGAAAATGATGACAGGTGAAGTGTCACTCGTGACGTGACGAGTTTGACCCAGGGGAAATTCTAGACATGCGCTAATAAAAATTATATTTTGCGAAACAAGTTAGACCCGCTGTTAATCCTGAGCCGGCGGTAATGCTAAGCATGCGCTAATTATTTTGCGAAACGAGTTTGACCCGGCAGTAATTCTAGGCAAGCGCATACTATATACCCGGCGGTAATTCAAGGAAATACGGTAATCACAAATTTCAAGGACCGCCAAAATTACCAGGACAAACGGCGCTGTCATCAGTGAAGCTTAAACACAAACATATTAAACAGTGGGCTTTCTAACAATTAGGAAGGTTTGTGTTGTGTTTCCTTCTACAGAAACATTATTAAAACAACAAATATATTTCCCCCCCATCTTTTTCCATTTTTGAAAAAGCTGCAAGGAGCCACTAGGGTGGCGCTAACGAGCGACATGCGGCTCGAGAGTCGCGGGTTGCTGACCCTAGGTCTAGATGATATAGGCAGGGGTGTCCATGATATCGTATTTTACGCTTCATAATGCGCCACACATCTTTGATGGGAGACAAGTCTGGACTGCAGGCGGGCCAGGAAAGTACCCGCACTCTTTTTTACGAAGCCACGCTGTTGTAAAATGTACTGAATGGGGCTCGGCATTGTCTTGCTAAAATAAGCAGGGGCGTCCATGAAAAAGACGGCGCTTGGATGGCAGCATATGTTGTTCCAAAAATTCTAGGCATAAGCTAATTATTTGGCGAAACGAGTTTGACCCGGCGGAAATTCTAGTCATGCGCTAATAAAAATAATATTTTGCGAAACAAGTTTGACCCGGCGTTAATCCTGAGCCGGCGGTAATGCCAAGCATGCGCTAATTATTTTGCAAAAACGAGTCTGACCCGGCAGTAATTCTAGGCAGGCGCATACTATATACCCGGCGGCAATTCAAGGAAATACGGTAATCACGAACTTACAATTGAATGGCAGCAACACATTGCAAAATAGTTGTCACAGGGGCATTTTTACCACTGTGTTACATGGCCTTTCCATTTAAAAACACTCAGTAAAGGTTTGGGAGCTGAGCAGACACATTTTTGAAGTGGAATTATTTGCCATTCTTGCTTGATGTACAGCTTAAATTCGCATGGATTGCACTACACGCATGTCAATGACATCAAACAAAGCTCAGCTTTGTGCATTCACGCACAGCATAAAACGTTTGGTGGACAAAATGAGACAAAGAAGGAGTGGCATGAAGCACGTCTTTCTGTGGCAGCGACGGAGAAAGTTGTACATGTAAACAAACAACGGTGTGTTCAAGGACCGGCAAAATTACCAGGACAAACGGCGCTGTCATCAGTGAAGCTTAAACACAAACATATTAAACAGTGGACTTTCTAACAATTAGGAAGGTTCGTGTTGTGTGTCCTACAGAAACATTATTACAAAAACCAATATATCCCCCCCCATCTTTTTCCATTTTTGAAAAAGCTGCAGGGAGCCACTAAGGCGGCGCTAACGAAGTGAAGTGAATTGAAGTTAATTATATTTATACAGCGCTTTTTCTCTAGTGACTCAAAGGGGTTTACATAGTGAAACCCAATATCTAAGTTACATTCAAACCAGTGTGGGTGGCACTGGGAGCAGGTGGGTAATGTGTCTTGCCCAAGGACACAACGGCAGTGACTAGGATGGCGGATGCGGGAATCGAACCTGCAACCCTCAAGTTGCTGTCACGGCCGCTCTACCAACTGAGCTAAACCGCCCCGAAAGGGGCGGGCCAGGAAAGTACCCGCACTCTTTTTTTATGAAGCCACGCTGTTGTAATATGTGCTGAATGGGGCTCGGCATTGTCTTGCTAAAATAAGCAGGGGCGTCCATGAAAAAGACGGCGCTTGGATGGCAGCATATGTTGTTCCAAAAATTCTAGGCATAAGCTAATTATTCGGCAAAACGAGTTTGACCCGGCGGAAATTCTAGATATGCGCTAATAAAAATAATATTTTGTGAAACGAGTTTGACCCGGCGTTAATCCTGAGCCGGCGGTAATGCTAAGCATGCGCTAATTATTTTGCGAAACGAGTTTGACCCGGCAGTAAATCTAGGCAGGCGCATACTATATACCCGGCGGCAATTCAAGGGGATACGGTAACCCCGTAGCATTTCAGAGGCATGGACTTTGGAGATAGTGCGAGCGTATCTTGGAAACCCGACTGTTTTACTGCATGTGAGGCAGTGACTGCCGCGAGTGGGAATCGAGCCAATGGAGTGCTGCTCTTCAGTGGCTGACCCTTCAAATTGCTTCTCCTGTGATTCTCACCGCAGAACGAACCGGTCATCATCACCTACCGCTAGGACGGACGGCGCTATTGACCTCCCCCCCCCCCTGGTCAGGTCAGGATAAGAACACTGTCATTATGCGTGGCTATGAATCCTCTGGGGGTGCATAGCATTAGTGCCACACACGATACGTTCACACTGCATCCTGTTATAGAAAAGGTAATGTATGCCATTGTCTCCTTGCCACACTCTCAAAAGTGTCTCCAAGGAGATGGTGCCTGGAACACAGCCGCCTTATAATAATAACATGATTAGTGCTTGACATTTAGATCACAACGCCTTATGGCCCGGCCTTAAAATAAAGCAGCTGTTGTGCGACGACAGGAAAAGTCCCATCCGTTGCGGACGATGACGAGGAACGCCGACAAGAAACGGTTGAGTGGCGTCTCCCTGAGCTGCCATAATTACATATTGGCTATTTTTATGAAGTACATTGGTGGACAAAAAAAACAACAAACGGCTTTAATATGTCCTCGTTTACTTCAAGTGAGTGACCTTTGCTTGTCAGCTGAATGACTCATGAGGACTGAGTGGCTCACGCTCGTGATTGCCTAAGGTGCAGTTTTTAGCTCTGCAGCACAATGTCTCATGGAGAAGGTTAATACCAGTCGATTTCCTTAAGTACAGATGTCCGATAATGGCTTTTTTGCCGGTATCCGATATCCTGATATTGCTCAACTCATAATTACTGATATCAACCGATACCGAGATATACAGTTTGTCATGACCTGGGGGTTTTTGCGGCTTGCTGCGAGGTTTGTTCTCCCAGGATGCAAACGGACTACTCTGGACCAGGTGTAAAGGTAGGAACATTTTTAATTAATAACTATTAAAATGATCAACTATCAAAACATTTGCAGATAATGTGGTCCTGATGGCTTCATCTGGCCAGAATCTTCAGCTCTTGCTGGATTGGTTTGGCAGCCGAGTGTGACACGAATGGGATGAGAATCAGCACCACCAAGTCCGAGTCCATGGTTCCCGCCCGGAATAGAGTGGATTGCCATCTGCGGAGACCCTTCCCCAAGTGGAGGAGTTCAAGTACCTAGGAGTCTTGTTCACGAGTGAGGGAAGAGTGGATCGCTGCAGCGTCTTCAGTAATGTGGACGATCTGTTGTGGTGAAGAAGGAGCTGAGCCAAAAGGTCGATCTACGTTCCCATCCTCAACTATGGTCACGAGCTTTGGGTTATGATCGAAAGGACAAGATCACGGGTACAAGCAGCCGAAATGAGTTTCCTCCGCCGGGTGGCCGGTCTTCTTCCTTAAAGATAGGGTGAGAAGCTCTGCCATCCGGGAGGAGCTCAAAGTAAAATTGGTGCTCCTCCACATGGAGAGAAGCCAGATGAGGTGATTCAGGCATCTGCTCAGGATGCCATCCAAACGCCTCCCGAGGGAGGCGTTTGCACGTCCGATCGGCAGGAGGCCAACATGAAGACCGAGGACACATTGGGTAGATTATTCCCACCTATTAACATCCAAATCGCTGCCGTTGTGTCCTTGGGCAGGACGCTTCACCCTTTGCCCCCGGTGCCGCTCACACTGGTGAATGAATGATGAATGAATGACAGGTGGTGGTCGGAGGGGCCGTAGGCGCAAACTGGCAGCCAGGCTTCCGTCAGTCTACCCCAGGGCAGCTGTGGCTACAGATGTAGCTTACCACCACCAGGTGTGAATGAATGATGGGTTCCAACTTCTCTGTGAGCGCTTTGAGTATCTAACAATAGAAAAGCACGATATAAATCTAATCCATTATTATTATTATTACTCTGGACCAGGTGTGAAGGTAGGAACATTTTTAATTAATAACTATCAAAATATTTGCAGATAATGTGGTCCTGATGGCTTCATCTGGCCAGGATCTTCAGCTCTCGCTGGATTGGTTTGGCAGCCGAGTGTGACACGAGCGGGATGAGAGTCAGCACCTCCAAGTCCAAGTCCCTGGTTCTCGCCCGGAAAAAGGTGGAACGCCATCTCCGGGCTGAGGAGGAGACCCTGTCCCAAGTGGAGGAGTTCAAGTACATAGGAGTCTTGTTCATGAGTGAGGGAAGAGTGGATCGGTGCAGCGTCTTCAGTAATGTGGACGCTGTATCGATCTGTTGTGGTGAAGAAGGAGCTGAGCCAAAAGGTCGATCTACGTTCCCATCCTCACCTATGTTCATGAGCTTTGGGTTGTGATGGAAAGGACAAGATCACGGGTACAAGCAGCCGAAATGAGTTTCCTCCGCCGGGTGGCGGGTCTTCTTCCTTAAAGATAGGGTGAGAAGCTCTGCCATCCGGGAGGAGCTCAAAGTAAAATCGCTGCTCCTTCACATGGAAAGGAGCCAGATAAGGTGGTTCAGGCATCTGCTCAGGATGCCACCCAAGCGGTCTTCCCGTTGGCCTCCCGGCAGGAGGCCAACGGAAAGACCGAGGACACGTTGGGTAGACTATGTCTCCCTGGCTGGCCTGGGAACGCCTCGGGATCCCCTGGGAGGACAAAGTGGCTGGGGAGAGAGAAGTCTGGGCTTCTCTGCTTATGCTGCTACCCCCGCGACCCAACTGCGGATAAGCGGAATAAAATGGATGAATGGATGTTCATTATTTTCCCGTAGCAGTGCAGGATGCTGAACTTGGTGTACTTAAAACTAATTATTAAGTTACTCCATACTTGACAACGTTAGTAAGGCCGTTATTATGCAACGACGTCTTTCGGAACATCATAACACATTCTCACATTGCTGAGCCTTTGACTCCAGCGATAACAACAGGACCAGCAGAACAGGACTCACTAGCTGCCAAAAAGACTGCTTTTAACTGTCCGGGAAACGCTAAGTGGAAATGAAATGGCGAGTTGACTAAGTCTTTGCAGAGCAACTTAATGCCCCTGGTTTTAGTACATGGAAGCCCAGTTCTAACTACCCAGGATGTGATTAAGTACGTTTCTATATGAGTTGGGAAATTGTGTTAGATGTAAATATAAACAGAATACAATGATTTGCAAATCCTTTTTAACCCATATTCAATTGAATATGCTACAAAGACAACATATTTGATGTTCAAACTGATAAACATTTATTTTTTTGCAACTAATAATTAACTTTAGAATTTGATGCCAGCAACACATGACAAAGAAGTTGGGAAAGGTGGCAATAAATACTGATAAAATTGAGGAATGCTCATCAAACACTTATTTGGAACATCCCACAGGTGTGCTGGCTAATTGGGAACAGGTGGGTGCCATGATTGGGTATAAAAGCAGCTTCCATGAAATGCTAAGTAATTCACAAACAAGGATGGGGCGATGGTCACCAATTAGTAAGCAAATTGTCGAACAGTTTTAGAACAACATTTCTCAACGAGCTATTGCAAGGAATTTAGAGATTTTACCATCTACGGTCCGTGAAATCATCAAAAGTTTCAGAGAATCTGGAAAAATCACTGCACATAAGCGATGATATTACGGACCGTTGATCCCTCATGCGGTACTGCATCAAAAACAGACATCGGTTGGTAAAGGATATCACCACATGGGCTAAGGAAAACGTTCATAAAACCACTGGAAGTAACTACAGTTGGTCGCTACATCTGTAAGTGCAAGTTAAAACTCTCCTATGCAAAGCAAAACCCATTTATCAACAACACCAAGGAAAGCCGCTGGCTTCGCTGGGCCCGAGCTCATCTAAGATGGACTGATGCAAAGGGGAATGGTGTTCTGTGGTCTGATTAGTTCACATTTCAAATTATATTTGGAAACTGTGGACGTGGTGTCCTCCGGAAAAACGAGGAAAATAACCATCCGGATTGTTATAGGCACGAAGTTCAAAAGCCAGCCAAAGGTAATCAAAAATGTCAACCAAAGAACGAGATTCCTCTACAGAATCTCCTCTCTGGTCAACAAAAGCACCTTGAAGATTCTAGTGGGAACTCTCATTCAACGCTTTTTCGATTACACTTGCACCTCCTGGTAACCCAGCACCACCAAAACCCTCAAATCTAGACTCCAAACATCCCAGAACAAGCTAGTCCGGTTACTTTTAGACCTCCACCCCAGATCACACCTCACTCCAACCCACTTCTCCAAAGTGGGCTGGCTCAGGGTGGATGTAACAGTGGTGAACATGCCCTTTCCCAACTACTTTGGCACGTGTGGCAGCCATGAAATTCTAAGTTAATCATTATTTGCAAAAAAAATAAAGTTTATGAGTTTGAACATCAAAAATGTTGTCTTTGTAGTGCATTCAACTTAATATGGGTTGAAAAGGATTTGCAAGTCATTGTATTCCGTTTATATTTACATTCAACACAATTTCCCAACTCATATGAAAACGGGGTTTGTATATATATATATATATATATATATATATATATATATATATATATATATATATATTATCACATAACTTTAATATGCTTAAGGTCCGTTGCTATAGTTATTAGCTATTGTGGTGAAGCTGCATGTTTTCTATCTGTGCAAGGACAAAACTTATTGTCTGAGGAGTGGCCTCAGTCGCAGATGTTATCTTTTTTTTAGCCTGCTAACAGCCAAGGACTTTAAGAACCTCAAGAAAGATAAGACGACAGCACGCAGACGAAGCAGAAAAAAGGTACTCACAAGGCCCTAGCACATTCCGTCACGTTTTGTGCGTACCGGACCTGCTTTGCATAATATATGTGACCACTCCTTTGAGAGGCAGCCTCAGTGACGTTGACTATGGAAGTCTTGAATAAGTAGAGGGACGCGGGAGCTGGACCTTAGAGCGTAGGGCGAGACTGTGACTAAGTGTGCAGCTCCATTGGTTCTCCCTCATGAGCTAATGGAACTCAGTTTTTGCATGGTTCCTTGCTTTTCATCTGATTAATAAATGTCATTAATGTTTGAACCTGACACCTTGTTGTAGTAGCCGGGTGACGACCGTTTGGAGGATCCTCCAGGCTTCTGGTGAGTACTGTTAGTCTATAGTGGGCAAACACTTAAGGCTACTCTACTGGATGAAAAGAGTGTACACGTGACTATATTTATTGTTCACAGGGATTGTCAGGTTCAAACATCGATGACATCTATTAAACAAGACAAAAACCAAGGAAATAAACAGAGACAGATTTTAATTTGGCTCAATGGAGGAGAAACGTCTGGTCTGTACTCTTGTACAGTTTCCAGCACGCTCTGGTGAAAGATTTTACGCCACCTCTTTGTATTTGGACTTTTCCTGTTTACATAACAACAGCTGTTTCTAAATGAATGGGGGGTACGTAAACAGCCATTGTTTTCGGTCACGTTAACAGAAAAGAAAAAGATGCCTCGGGCTTGGGCTGGTCCTGGATTCAGCTGTCTCCTCCCATCGTACACAATGGAATTTTACAAGCCTTTGGCTTGACGCAACAAAGACAACCTGGGAACTCAGAGAACAGAACGTTTTTGATAAATTACATACAATTTTTCTGGCAGGGCTGTAATTATGTTTAAAAAAACATATTTTGTAAACAGTCTTTTAATGCTTTAACTATGAAAACATGGTTTAATTGATAATAATCCTACTTTTTGAAAAACTGTTTACAAGGCTCACATTGATAACTGTAATAAAGGAGAGACTGAATTGTCATAAAAAAAGTGTTTTAACATTGTGCCTGTCAATATTATTGTTTTAGATGAAACATTAAACCTTTTTTTTCTTTTGTTTTACATTTATAAGGTCACCCATTAAATTGCTCAAAATTATACAACTTCAACCATTCAGTCAACCATTTTTCATAGACTTGAAGCACCCAACAAATTAAAAATTGATGAGTTTGATGAGGGGTATAAAACTGCGGATTTTAGTGGCGAAAAATGACTTTTAAAAATTTATCAAAATAGATGAATTCAGACTTTTTTTGCACCATAAAGAAAAGAGCAACGTGGAGACTGTAGAATACAAACGTTATAAGACAGGATGAGCAAAAATTAGCATATGTGTTTATTTTAGTACTTTCTTACAATATTTTCAATTCTCAACCAATATTTTGTAATAATAATAATGATAATAATAATAATAATAATAAATAGAGTGTAGCGCCTGCCTGCATTTGCCAGTCAATAATGAGTAAAACTGTGTTGAAATGTCAGTTATCTTGGCTCAAATATGCTTTAAAATAACCATATTTTTCCGGTGTCGTTGACAGTGTGATGATGAGTGGGTGTATTACTGTGAGTATTTACAGAGGTAATTATACATATGTTTGCCCTGTAATTACAAACTAAATGATATATATTATATAGGACTGTACTCTATTGCACACTGTGAAACCGGAATTGTGTTGGTGGAATATTTCCCCCCCACCCAAAAAAATATAATAATATAATATTTTTATTTATATGGCTGTGTTTCGGGTTTTTGGTTGTTCACAGTCTCTTTCTGCTTGGGTATATTCTTAGAGGGGGACTGCACTTTTTTTGTTTTGCATTTTTTCTATCCTTCACAATCCCTATGTAAGACGTTTTTTTTTCCCTTTTTTATGCATTCTAAACATTAAATAAACGTTAGCAAAAGTCAGCTAACAATGGAGCCGATGGGAGTCGCTCTATAAATCGCTCTAAAAATCTTCCAAAAGCCTCTATCACTGTTACATATACACACTGTAAGTATAAATGTGATGTAGAAACACGCACAGTCATAGTAACATGTATGTGGAGGGGGTCGTGGCCTGGGGGCCCTGACGAGGAACGGGTCTTGCCAGGACCGGCCTCAAAGACAACGACAGGTGCGTAATCACCTGCCGCCTTTATTAGCAGCAGCCGTGATGAGACAAGTAGTTGGAGTTGGAGGTGCTGCTGAGCAGAAGCAGGAGAGAAAGACAGTTTGCTGGGAAGCAAAAGACTTTGGATGATTTATGAAAATAAAAAAGTGTTATACCCAGAATTCCTGGCTCTCCTGGCAGTGTGTGGTGGTCTGAAGAACCCACTAAAGGGCAACCTGTACGATGTAATATTTACATATTTTGCTCATTTTAAGCATACTTTAGTAATAATAATTTCCCAGACCCGTTTGATTTTCCCATCCCCTTCAACCAAACCTACTACACGTCATGATGTAAGCGTCTAGCAGAAGTGTTGCTAAGTGCCGAACAAGATAAACAAACTAGGAACATAATAAAACAATCACCTACTGTACAAAGTCTGCTGTCATTGGGACGACCACTGACGGGATGTTGACATCTTCCCGTTTAAATGCTGAGCATTTGCACAGGCGAGCGCCCCCCGTCACCCCGGAGGGAATAAGCAGTAGTAATTGGATGGATGGATGGGAAAAGCAGGATTTAAAAAGAAAAAGCTAAATATTTTGCACATTTTGAATGAGTTTAGACGGTTGGTATTGGAATTTTTCAAATTCATCCATCCGTCCATCCATTTTCTACCGCTTATTCCCTTTCGGGGTCGCGGGGGGCTCAAGAAATTTTGAAGTAGCAACATTTTTAATTGACAAATAGTATTACGGAATTCCTGGAATTTTGGAAAAAACAGGAACTTTTACAGTTAAAAAAAAAATTTGTTTTTTTGTCCTGAATGTTTTGATAGTGGAACGGTAAAAGTGTTTAAAAAATGTGGAAGAAGTAGTCGACGAAAAAAGGATGAAAAAGGGGTTTAAAAAGCAGAAAATCTGGGAATTCCTGGAATTTTTGGGAACTTGGAAAACTGATAAATTGAATTTGCAGGATCAGTGGATTGTGTTGAATGTGGAATAGTTTGAATCGTTTGAAGAATCTGGGAATTGTGGAAGTTTGAAAAATGGCCAATTCATTTTGAATGGGAAAAATGTCCCGGAAAGCCTGGAATTTTGGGAAATCTGGGATTTTTTTGAAATTTTCAAAGAAAAACCTCTGATTCCCAAAATAGGCTGAACAGTTTGAATTTGGAATGGTTTGAGTTGGATAGAACCTTAATTGGAGTTATGGAATTTTAAAAAATGTCCCATTCTTTTCAATGGGAATTTCATAAGAAATTTGGGAGTTTCGGGAAAAGCGGGATTTTCTATGAAAATGATAAATATTTTGTACATTGTGAATCAGTTTAAACGGTTGCCGTTGGAATTTTTCAAATCGGTCGAGAAAGTTGAAGTAGGCAACATTTTTAATTGACAAATAGTATTACGGAATTCCTGGAATTTTGGGAAAACCGGGAATTTTTACAGTTTAAAAAACAACATATATTTTGTCCTGAATGTTTTGACGGTGGAACGGTGAAAGTGGTTAAAAAAATGTGGAAGAAGTAGTCGACGGAAAAAAGGGTGAAAAAAAACGGAAATTCTGGGAATTCCTGGAATTTTTCTGAAGTTGGAAAAATTATATTTAGAATTTCCAGGGTGAGTGGAATGTGTTGAAAGTGGAATGGTTTGAATCGGTTGAAGAATGTGGGAATTGCGGAAATTTGAAAAATGGCCAATTAATTTTGAATGGGAAAAATGTCCCGGAAAACCTGGAATTCGGGGAAATCTGGGAAGCCCACGATTACCGAAAAGGCTGAACAGTTTGAAGTTGGAACGGTTTGAATCGGATAAAATTTTTTGGAAGTTATGGAACTTTGAAAAATGTCCCATTCCTTTTCAAGGCGAATTTCATTAAAATTTGGGAGTTTTAGGAAAAGAGGGATTCTTTTAAAAAAAAAAAAAAAAAGCTAAATATTTTGTATATTGTGAATGAGTTTAAACGTTTGGTGATGGATTTTTTCAAATTGGTCGAGAAGTGTTGAAGTAGTAACATTTTTAATTGACAAATAGTATTACGTAATTTCTGGAATTTTGGGAAAACCAGGAATTTTTACGGTTAAGAAAACAACTTAGTTTTTGTCCTGAACGTTTTGACGGTGGAACGGTAGAAGTGGTTTGAAAAATGTGGAAGAAGTAGGCGACGGAATTTTTTTTTTGAAAAAACGGAAATTCTGGGAATTCCTGGATTTTTTTTAACTTGGAAAACTGATAATTTGAATGTCCAGGATGAGTGGAATGTGCTGGAGGTGGAATGGTTTTAAACAGTTGAAGAAGGTGGGAATTGTGGAAGTTTGAAGAATGTCCCGTTGATTTCAATGGGAATTTCAGAAAAAATTGGAAATTTTGGGAAAAGCGGGATTTTTTTTTTAAAAAGCTAAAAAACTTCAATTGTCTAAATGGTTGGTGTTGACATTTTTAAAATTGGTTGAGATATGTTTAAGTAGTAACATATTGAATTGAGAAATGGTATTATAGAATTCCTGGAATTTTAGGAAAACTGTGATTTTTTTCACGGTTCAAAATACAACTTAGTTTTTTGTCCTGATTAAGAGGAATGTTTTGACGGTGGAACGGTTGAAATGCGTTGAAAAATGTGGAAGAAGAAGTCTCCAGAAAAAAGGGTGGAAATAAGGCTTTGAAAGAGCAGGAATTCTGGAAAATTCTGGAATTTTTCTAAACTTGAAAAATGGGAATTTTGAATTTTCAGGATGGTGGGATGTGTTGAAGGTGGAATATTTTGAATAGGTTGAAAAATTTTGAAATGGTGGAAGTTTGAAAAATGGCTAAATCATTTTGAATAGGAAAAATGTGCCGGGAAACCTGGAATTTTGGGAAATATGGGAATTTGGAATTTGTCAAGGGAAATACGATGATTCCTGAATAGGCTGAACAGTTTGAAGTTGGAGCGATTTTAACCAGATACAAAATGTGGGAGTTTTGTAACATTGAGGAATGTCATTGATTTCATTCGGAATTTCCCCCCAAAAAATCAAAACGGGAATTTCGGGAAAAGCGGGAATTTTTTTGAAAATGGTAAATCACTTGAATAGTCTAAATGGTTGGTGATGAAATTCTTAAAATCGTTCAAGAAATGTTTAAGAAGTAACATATTGAAATGAGAAACGGTATTACGGAATCCCTGAAATTTCGGGAAAACCAGGAATTTTTCCAGTTCAAAAAAACATTTATTTTTTTTCCTGATAAAGGGGAGTGTTTTGACGGTGGTACGGTTGAAATGCGTTGAAAAATGTCAAAGAAGTAGTCGCCAGAAAAAAGGGGAAATACGGCTCTGGAAAAGCAAGAATTCTGGAAAATCCTGGAATTTTTTTGAACTTGGAAAAGAGGAAATTTGAATTTCCAGGATGGTGGAATGTGTTGAAGGTGGGATGGTTTTGAATAGGTTGAAAAATAGGAAATGGTGCTAGTTTGAAAAATTTTGGGAAATATGGGAATTTTTGGAATTTTTCAAGGGAAATACGACGATTCCTGAATAGACTTAACAGTTTGAAGTTGGAACGATTTGAATCAGATGAAAAATGTGGGAGTTTGTGGAACTTTGAAGGATGTCCCATTAATTTAAATCGGAAATTCCCCAAAAATGTTTTGGGGGAAAAGCAGGAAATTTAAAAAAAAATGGTAAATCACTTGAATAGTCTAAATGGTTGGTGATGAAATTCTTAAAATCGATCAAGAAATGTTTAAGTAGTAACATATTGAAATGAAAAATGGTATTACGGAATTCCTGTAATTTCGGGAAAACCGGGAATTTTTCCAGTTCAACATTTTTAATATTTTTTTTCCTGATAAAGAGGAGTGTTTTGACGGTAGAACGGTTAAAATGTGTTGGAAAATGTGGAAGAAGTAGTCGCCAGAATAAAGGGTGGAAATAGGGCCTTGGAAAAGCAGGAGTCCTGGAAAATCCTGGATTTTTTTGGAGCTTGAAAAAGAGGAATTTTCAATTTCCAGGATGGTGGAATGTGTTGAAGGTGGAATGGTTTTAATTGGTTAAAGAATGTGGAAAATGTGGAAGTTTGAAAAATGGCCAATTCATTTTGAATGGGTAAAATGCAAAAAAAAAAAGGAATTATAGGTAATCCGGGATATTTTTTTACAATTGTCGAAAAAGAACACACAATTCCTAAACTGGCTGAACAGTTTCAAGTTGGAACGGATTGAATCAGATGAAAAATGTGGGAGTTATGGAACTTTGAATAACGTCCCAATTTTGTGAATTCCGGGAAAAGCGGGATTTTTTGGGAAAATGGTAAACAAAACTAGAATGGTCTAAATGGTTGGTTTTGAAATGGTTTCAATCGGTTGAGAAATGTTTAAAGGGGAACATTATCACCAGACCTATGTAAGCGTCAATATATACCTTGATGGTGCAGAAAAAAGACCATCTATTTTTTTAACCGATTTCCAAACTCTAAATGGGTGAATTTTGCAGAATTAAACGCCTTTCTGTTTATCGCGCTGGAGGCGATGACGTCAGAATGTGACGTCGCCGAGGTAACACACCCACCATTTTCATTTTCAACACATTACAAACACTGGGTCTCAGCTGTGTTATTTTCCGTTTTTTCGACTATTTTTTGGAACCTTGGAGACATCATGCCTCGACAGTGTGTTGTCGGAGGGTGTAACAACACTAACAGGGAGGGATTCAAGTTGCACCACTGGCCCGAAGATGCGAAAGTGTCTGCCGCCAGACCCCCATTGAATGTGCCAGAGTGTCTCCACATTTGACCGGCGATGCTAAGGCAGACATGGCACAGAGATGTATGGATAACCTGCAAATGCATTTGCAACGATAGTCAACGAAATCACAAAGGTGAGTTTTGTTGATGTTGACTGCCAGCTAATCGATGCTAACATGCTACGCTAATCGATGCTAATATGCTATTTACCGGCGGTGCTAAAGCAGACATGGAACAGAAATGTATGGATAACCTGTAGATGCATTTGCAACTATATTACGTTTCCTTCCACCCACATTTAATGCGAAAAAAAACACTTACCAATCAACGGATT
Source organism: Nerophis ophidion (assembly GCF_033978795.1). NCBI lineage: Eukaryota > Metazoa > Chordata > Actinopteri > Syngnathiformes > Syngnathidae > Nerophis > Nerophis ophidion. Next base: position 20,790,278 of record NC_084630.1, on the reverse strand, counting down.
TAAGTTGCTCCAGTGTCAAAAGATGCAAAAGGCGATGCTAACGCAGCTATTCGGCCATGCTATGGCTATGAATTGCGTCAATAGCTATTTGCTCAATAGCTTCAGTTTTTTCTTCAATATTTTCATACTCCAACCATCTGTTTCAATACATGCGTAATCTGTTGAATCGCTTAAGTCGCTGAAATCCAAGTTTGAATCCGAGCTAATGTCACTATATCTTGCTGTGGTATTCCCATTGTTTGTTTACATTGGCAGCACTGTATGACGTCACAGGGAAATGGCCAGTGTCTTCGCAGAGAGACGAAAATAAGGCACTTTAAAGCTTTATTTAGGGATATTCCGAGACCGGTAAAATTTTGAAAAAAACTTCAAAAAATACAACAAGCCACTGGGAACTGTTTTTTAAAGTTTTTAACCCTTTTGAAATTGTGAATATGTTCCCCTTTAAGTAGCAACATATTGAATTGAGAAATGGTATTACGGAATTCCTGGAATGTTTGGGATAACAGGGAATTTTTCCAGTTCATAAAAAACTTTTTTTTGTCCTGATTAAGCGGAATGTTTTGACGCTAGAACGGTTGAAATGGGTTGAAAAATGTTGGAAGAAGTAGTCCCCAGAAAAAAGGCTGGAAATATGGCTTCGGAAAAGTAGGAATTCTGGAAAATCCGGGAATTTTCCTGTCAAGGAAAACCCCATGATTCCTGAATAGGCTGAACAGTTTGAATGGTTTGAATTGGGTGAAAAATGTGGAAGGTAGAACGCGACACAATCTGGAGGATAATAATAATATGTTGAATACTTACATTGGAGCAGGCCCATAATAAATTGAATAAATCAATGCCTTTTGGTGTAGAAAACCATATGGGAGAATGTTTTGGAGCATTCACACAATTGTTCTGAAGAACCTACTGGTTTTGTGCTCGACCCGGGTTCTGCACACCAGTTTTTGCCGACTTTGATGGTGTATCGTGTTGAAATGCCATCGCTGCAACGGTATCTGATTGTCTTTTCTAAGCGCCATTATGCTATCAGCAGGTTGTCAATCAGCATGACGGTTAAAGGCAGGTTATCTTAGCATGACCGCGGCATTTCATTCTATCTCAAGGGAGTGTAGTGCTCCCCCTCTTGAGAGGATAAATACTTTAAACACAGGCTGAAATTCAATTAGCACGGAAGAAGGCGTTTAAACTGACACCCTGCAGGGACAGTGCGGGGATATCGGTCGCATTTCATCTGTTTCTGGCTGCTCCGAAATGTCAGCTAGAACAACGCGTGACGAAAGGAAAACAGGCAAAAATAAGGTAACAACTTAAAAAACAATAAAAGTTATGTGATTTAGTAAATATTTGCGGCATGTGTTGACATTAGAATTTGTTTTGATTTTTAATTCCGTAATTAAAGGGGTCCCACATCAGCCAGTGTTTGTGGGTCTGCTGGACCTGTTCCATTTTGGGGCATTTATTGTCTCACAGTCAAACACTTTTATGTAAAATACTGAACAGATGTTTACAGATGTTTACAGATGTTCAGTATGTTAATTATAAAAGTGTTTTTGCATCTGTCAATACTGTCTGCTCTCATTTTTTCACACATTTGACCCTCTAATGTTCTGTGTACCTACAGTCTGTCCTCCTCCTGTCTAGGCCTGCTGTGTGTATGTGTGCGTGTGTGTGTGTGTGTGTGTGTGTGTGTGTGTGTGTTAGCAACAGCGGTCGGTCCTCACAACTACCGAAGTAAAATATATTTTTTAAATTTGTGTGTTTTTCATTTTGAAGTGAGGTTGCAGCTTTCTACTCCCATCTAGTGCTAGATATATTTCCTCATTCTAGCTATAGTGGAAAGGGGGGCCCTTAACCTGCTCACCAAACGTGGGTCCACTCAAAGTAGGCCAGGTGTGTATGTGTGTGTGTGTGTTTGTGTGTGTGTTTGTGTGCGGTTGTGTGTGCGTGCATGTGTGTTAGCAACAGCGGTCGGTCCTCACAACTACAGAAGTATTTTTTTTTTTTTACTTTGTGTGTTTTGCATTTTGAAGTGAGGTTGCAACTCTTGATGTAAGACCTGATGTATGAAAATGTATGACTTTTAAAAATGCCGCTGTACGGAGTGGTACACGGACGTAGGAAGAAGAACAGAGCGCCAATAAACCTTAAAGGCACTGCATTAGCGTGCCGGCCTAATCAATAATATCTACATATTTTCACACACACAAGTGAATGCAAAGCATACTTGGTCAACAGCCATACAGGTCACACTGAGGGTGGCCGTATAAACAACTTTAACACTGTTCTTGTTTCCCATGCATTTCCTTTTTGATATTAAAGTCATGTTTTCCTGCACAACGCTTGCCATCTCGGCATCTTGGGGTTCTGGACCAACAGAATCTGACAGTTCCACTCTCATTTCATGATCTTGCACATGCAATGTTTACAGTTCTAACAAGGTTTCCTTGAATTGATGAGTCAGCAACCTCACCTTCCTTTTAGCCCGTAATTGTCCATGGTAGTTGTCGGATGAATCCCCGGGGATCTCGCCTCCCCACAGAGTCACGCCCACGATAGAGTAAGTGATGCCCATCACCACTAGAGGCAGCACATACACCAGCACGGTCACGATGATGTGGTACCTTCAGGGACAACCAGGTACGTCACATTTGTGAGGGACAACAAAATGCATCAATGCAGTTATGCCAACACTGCTCACATGACGGGGTCGTCTGCCATACGGGGCCACGCCACGTAGCACAAGGTCCGGCGAGGCAGAACTCGGATTTTGGAGAAGTAGCAGAGGGGAAAGGCCAGGACCACGGCCAGACTCCAGATGCAGGCAATGACTCCGGTGGTGGCCTTAGCTGACAGACGAGGCTTCAAAGGATGGATAATGGCCATGTACCTACAGGAGGGATCAAAGGTCAGTCCATTTAATGGTAAATAGCAGAGATGTCCGACAATATCGGACTGCCGATATTATCGGCCGATAAATGCTTTAAAATGTAATATCGGAAATTATCGGTATCGGTTTCAAAAAGTCAAATGTATGACTTTTTAAAACGCCGCTGTACGGGGTGGTACACGGACGTAGGGAGAAGTACAGAGCCGTTGCGACTCCCAGTCATACTTGCCAAACCTCCCAATTTTCCTGGAAGACTCCCGAATTTCAGTGCCCCTCCCGAAAATCTCCCGGGGCAACCATTCTTCCGAATTACTCCCGATTTCCACCCAGACAACAATATTGGGGGCGTGCCTTAAAGGTGCTGCGTTTGCGTGCCAGCCCAATCACATAATATCTACGGCTTTTTACACACACAAGTGAATTAGATTAGATTAGATAGTACTTTATTTATTCCGTCAGGAGAGTTCCTTCAGGAAAATAAAAATTTTCCGCACAATCCCATTCAAGATCAGACAGACATTATAGGGAGACAGAACAGGATGGCTGACGGGTCTGCCGGCTTCCAAGCGCCCCTTACAAAAAAGGTGAGATACAGGTAAACAAGTAGAACAAAAAAAATCAGTCTAAGCTTGGGCCCTGGAGAGGGGGTCCAGACTGGGCCAAGGGAAAAAAACAACTCATAGCCATAGTACACATCCATCTTACATGTGCGTAAGAGGTAAACATCAAACGTCAAAGAACACAAAGGACATGAAAGACATTAAAGTAACAGAGCTGATGCAACCAGCCAATTCTACATACAGCTATGAATAAAAATTAAAAGAAACATATCCACTGTGGTGGCCTCTGCGGTGTTCCACGCCATCGTCCGCTGGGGTCGAGGAAGCATGGCCAGCGACAGGAGCAGACGCAACAAAGCAACCACTCTCGGCCGCCAACCAACTCTCGGCCAGTGTCCAGTCCGCATGGATGAGCGAGGTTACGTCCAAGTAGACTGAGGTGTCCGACACCTCCTCACCCAGGCAAGACACCGCGAAGCCTCTCCGTCCCGGCGCTCAGTGATAGCTCCGCAGCCCAGTCTCCTCAACCAAATTTCCTCCAGTCCCTCCAAACAGACTCCGGTGTGGTAGAGACCCAGCAGCTGGTTTCCATGGCCAAAAGGCTCCCGGGAGGCAGATCCAGAAGTCCACAAAAAAGCACCACAGAGGTCACGAAAGTGCCACCCCTTGTCACACTGTGACAAGGGGTGGCAAAAAAATATAATAACACATGAAAACAAGAGGGAAACACAAAAGGATGACACAAGAGCACAGAGCTCCTGCCAACAGCAGCCACTACAACAGCGCCATCTTGGGAAAATGCAAGGCATACTTGGTCAACAGCCATATAGGTCATACTGAGAGTGGCCGTATTAACAACTTTAACACTTTTACAAATATGCGCCACACTGTGAACCCACGCCAAACAAGAATGACAAACACATTTCGGGAAAACATCCGCACCGTAACACAACACAAACACGACGGAACAATTACCCAGAACCCCTTGCAGCACTAACTCTTTCGGAACGCTACAATATACACCCCCCCTCCGCAACCCGCAAACCCCCAGAAAATGAGCCAAAGTCAGTGAGACTGAGTTTGAAAAATTCATCAATTGTATCATTTTTCTTTTAATAAAAAATGAAAACAGGTCCCACAGACCCGAACACCACACAAGGGTGTCAAATAGCGCTCACCATAAATACATTAAAGCATTTACAGTTAATGCATGCATTGGCAGATCCAAGTCTTTAATGATCTGTATCGGAATCGGCAGCATAAAACCCAAATTGGAGCATCCCTAAAAAAATACTAATACCATTTGCCGAAGTACTAAAACAGGTCTAGTGCAAATAAATCTGGCCGTATGGATCAACATGGCAAATGAAATTCAGGTCAGGTATGTTATGTTATAGTTACAGTGACATTTCCAAGTGTACAAAGGATGCTGAGAGCTAAAGAGCAGCATGGCTGGAGGGACAAACATTTACCATGTCCTTTAAAACGATAAATGAAACGTGGAAACATTTGAGAGTAGAGAGTAGAATACAATCACAGAGAAATTATCGTCATTGCACTTAAAAGGAATTTGTTTTTAGCACAACTTTTCCAGGGAAGACATACAATATACAGTTTCAGGTATATACAGAACAGGAACACAAAATCTCCAGCATGGATGGGTGTTTTGTCCAGAAGCCTGGAAGACCCTCTGATCGGCATCACGGAACAGAGTCAATATCCCAGTGTCTTGAAAGAATATATCAGCTTAATTTTGCGCTGCAGAGCGGAAAGCTTCTCGAGATGTTATCCAGTTTGCAATTTAGTCCAGAAACCACAACAGTCTGAGTACCCACCGCTCTGCCCATCATTCGATTATTTATGAAAGCGTTGGGGTACCATGAACGGCTGCCATTATCTTCCGAGTTAGTCGATACACCAGGGCAACGCTTATCACAACCAGCAGATGTTCTGTTGTCACGGTTCCGGATAAGTAGATGTCTTCAGCTGAACGAATCACCAAGTACATGACAAGCCAAGAGTCAATTGTGTCTCCATCAACAAACGTTTCGTCAGGACAGGCAGGTTCTCTCTAACAAAAGATTGTGTCAGTTTCGTTGATAGGACAGTTGATCAATTCCATTGTGTGTTAGTCGGTGTAGTTTTGTCTCTGTCCTTGCACCTGTTCCTACTCTCTCTCTCTCCCACAGTGTGGCCTGCAGCTGGCTCGAATCAGCAGGGCACACCTGATCGTTATTAAGGGTCGCACCACTGAACCATGCTGGTCCAGCATTTTGGTGCCGGAGCTTTGTACCACAGCCACGTTTTCCTTGATCTCGCTGGAGAGAGTCCTGGTTTTGACATGCCCGGCTTCCCAGGTCTGCCCAGTATTACCTAGCCTTGCCTAGCGTCCTTATTTTTGGACTCTTGACGGGCACGAATGGAAGACGGCCTTTAAACACCCCCCTCGGGCATTTTGAGTACATACTGTAGTTATGCCGTTCCGAGTTGAAAACGCACCTGCCGTTTTTCAGGGATTCATTAATGATACTTTTAGGGACATGACAGGGCCTTTCCTTTTCGTTTACCTGGATGATATTTTGATATATTCCTCAATGTGGAGAGACGGAACCGAGGAGCCGACCGCAGGGGCGGACAAATGCCGGTCCTACCCGCAATGGCGGCCAGGAGGCGGGGCCTGCGGCGGAGAGAGGAGGCGGGATGCACTCAGAGCGACGCTCCAGCCAGCCAAGTCAGGTGCCTTCACCACACACCTGTGCTCAATCTGCTCATCTGTTGTTACAGCACAAAAGAGGGGAAAGAGGAATGAGCGAGGAGGAGTAGGCGAGGACACCACGGCAAACAGACAACGAGCACGACGATCGAGGACAAGAGAGAGAGAGATGACAACTCCCCGCAACGGACGCAAACGCTGAACGCCAAAAGGCGTGCAGCGGCGGCAAGCAGGAAGAGCCCGGGCGCTGAAAAGTGACGCGATCGGATGGCCAGAAGAAGACAGGTTTATTGAAACAATAAACACCAGTCAAACCTGCTATGATGTGTCTTGTGTCCAGTGTCATGGCAACCCACACGGTGACGGCGGCTGGGAGTCCGCCACACTCAACTTTTGACGAACACGTTCTACAAGTCGGACTAGGACTTTGTCACATGGTGTGGAAAAGAACCACCTCCAGCTCAATGTGACGAAGACCAAGGAGCTGGTTGTTGACCTGGGAAGGAGGAGGAGTACTTTGGCGACCCCTGTTGCCATCCGGGGGGGTCGATGTGGACATGGTCGAGGATTATAAATACCTCGGAGTACACATGGACAACAAGCTGAATGGGTCAAAACACCCTGAGGATCCTTCAAAGTCTGTACAAGGATGTTGAAGAGGTTCTACGAGTCGGTGGTGGCGAGCGCTTTCTTGTACGCCGTGGCCTGCTGGGGCAGCGGGCTGAGAGTGAGGGACACAAACAGACTGGACAAGTTGGTAGAGAAGGCCAGTGACGTGGTGGGAGTGGAGCTGGACTCTCTGGCGGTGGTGTCAGAGAGGAGAAGTCTAGCAAAAGTCCTGGCCATTATGGACAAAAACCTCCCACCCACTACACTTGGACCTTGCGGAGAGAATGAGCACGTTCAGTGGAAGGCTCAGACTCCTAAAATGTAACACGAAACAACACAGGAGGTCCTTCATACCGACAGCCATCAGACTGTATAATGCATATGTTCCTTGACTGCACTTAAATGTAGAATATATGTAGAATATATTTATATTATTCATATATTATATATATATAGTATATGTCATATATTATTTATTATTATTACTGTTTATTGTGAGCGAACTGTGGTGCTGAATTTCCCCCAGGGATCAATAAAGTACTTTCTCTTCTATCTATTCTATTCTATTGGTCCTCCAACGTTTACTGGAAAACAAGCTATTTGACAAGGCTGAGAAGTATTCGTTTCATTTGGCACCTACCCCCTTTTTGGGTTTCATTGTGGAGAAGGGTAAACTTAGGCCCCATCCCGCTAAAGTCAAAGCGGTGGTAGATTGGCCTCCCTCAGTTTCCAAGAAGCACCTTCAAAGGTTCCTGGGCTTCTCAAATGTTAACCGTTGCTTTATTCTGAATTTTAGCGGCGTTACCGAGCCGCTGACTACGCTGACTTCCACTAAGATCCCGATTAATGGGACGGTGAAGTTTTTTAAACAGAAAATGTTGTTTACGTCAGCACCTGTTTTTTGTTACTCTGACCGTTCCCTCCAATTTTTTGTTGAGGTGGACGCTTCTGACGCAGGCGTAAGGGCCGTGCTCTCCCAGCAATCTTCCACCGACCAGAGGCTGCACACCTGCACTTTCGTCTCACATCGTCTATCTCTTGCTGAGAGGAACTACGACATTGGCAACAGGGAGCTTATATCTGTCATCCTGGCCCTTCAGGAATGGAGGTATTGGATGGAAGTATTCACAGACCATAAGAACTTGACGTATCTACTAACTGCGCAGAGACTAAATCCCCGCCAGGCCAAGTGGACATTCTTCCTGGCACGGTTAAACTTTGTAATCACTTTCCATCCTGTATCTCAAAATGTGAAGCCAGATGCCTTGCACCACCTCTCCCCCCCTCCCTTGGAGAAGAATACCCCGGAATCCACACCATCAGGGGATTTCAGTGGGAGATTGAGAGGCAAGTCTTGAAGGCTCTCAAGTATGACCAATCTTCTCGGGGCTGTCTGCCAGGTCGGCTGTTTTTAGTTCCCCGGCTTCGTTCCAGCGTTCTAGACTGGGCACTTGTCACCAAGGCATGAATCGCACCAGTTTCCTCCTCTCCCAGCGTTTTTGTTGGCCCTTTCTTAGAACAGATACAAAGGCTCTTGTGGCAGCCTGTCGGATCTGTGCTCGGAACAATGCAACCCATCCATACCCAGCAGGACTTTTAAATCAATTGCCCATTCCCTCCCGCCCCTGGTCACACATAGCCTTAGATTTTGTCACGGTACTACCCTTTCCAAGGGAAAGGACACAATCTTGACTATCATGGACCGGTTTTCAAAGAGCGCTCATTTTGTAGCCCTCCACAAGCTTCCTTCGGCACTAGAGAAGGCACAACTATTAGTGCTCCATGTCTTCTGGCTCCATGGCATTCCCACAGACGTGGTGTCCGACAGAGGTTCACAGTTTTCCTCGGGCTTATGGAGGGCTTTTTGCAAAACTCTGGGTGCCTCCCATAGCCTGTCTGCTGGTTACCATCCAAAAAGCAATGGGAAGACAGAGCGGACCAACCAGGACCTGGAGGCCATGTGTCATCAGCAATCCTCTACTTGGTCTGAAAACCTCCCATGGATTGAGTACACCCACAATTTATCATTTACTCTCCCACTGGTCTGTCACCATTTCACGTCGCCTATGTGTTGCAGCCCCTGTCATCTGCGTTAGGCATGGCAAGCATGGTGCGACGCTAGGGCTGCGTTGAATAGGATGCCGGCTAGGAACAGGTGGCCAAACGCCATTGCATATCAGCCCCAGGACACCAGTTGATACAGAGGGTATGGTTAATCCCCCGTGACCTGCCTGTGGCTAGAGAATCCAAGAAACTGGCTCCCAAATTCAAGATCATCAACCGCGTTGCGGTCAGGCTCCACCTCCCGGAGTTTCTCAAATGCCATCCTGTCTTCCATACGTCCCACATCAAGCCTGTCCTTTTTAGTCCGTTTAATACCACAGAAGTACCGCCAACTCCACTCAGGCTGGTCGAAGGTCATCCGCCATTTATGGTCAACATAATCCTGGATGTGAGAAGAAAGGGGCCAGCTATAGGCCGAGCTTCCCAGGTCATCACAGTATTACCTAGCCTTGCCTCGTGTCCTTATTTTTGTACTTTGGTTTTCCTTTGTAGTATTCTCGTGGTGTGTTAATTTCTACCGCCATCGCCTTTTGGGGTCCACAACACCTGCACGTAACAGATTGTTTAGATTTTGGAGATCAGTGCAAAAAAGACGCTCCAAGAAAGTTCAGACAAAAGTGAAAGAAGCAAGACAGTAGAGATAAGGGCGAGGGAAAGGAAGCATCCCCCGTCATTCGCAAGATAGAAAAGAGCCAAACGAAACAACCTGACGGTCCAAATTTTGCACCTCAGATCCTGACTTTGTGCATCTGTAATCTGGATATGATTAGTTGTAAATTTGTGGGTGCATTTTGCTCCACAGTCACATGTATGACCCAATTTTGCATATGTCTGGTTGGTTTCATTTCTGGAGGCGTTCCCTTTCGATTGCGAATGAAGCCCTTAATGCCCCACGCTGTACAAAAATATCTTAATTAGAGATGTCTGATAATGGCTTTTTTGCAGATATCTGATATTCCGATATCGTCCAACTCTTAATTACCGATTCCGATATCAACTGATACCGATATATACGGTCGTGGAATCAACACATTACTATGCTTTATTTTTTTGTGATGTCCTGCTGGATGCATTAAACAATGTCAAAAGGTCTTCCAAAATAAGACAATAACTTCAACTCAAGTTATGAAAGTCACAAAGTCTATTATTTTTTTTAACATGCCTCAAAACAGCAGCTTGGAATTTAAGATATGCTCTCCTTTTGATAATCCTGATGCCCAGAAAATACTATACTTTGACTTTCACAAAGTGCATTATTCTTAATTGTTTTTAAAACATGCCTCAAAACAACAGCTACAAAAACAATGAAGGCGCACAGCTTCAGTCCAGAGTATACTAGAGTCATAAAGTAAACAATAACATAGTCGTCCTTTAGTGCAAGAATGCCTGGCATACTGTTTAAGAAGGAATTATGAAGTGGGCTCAATCTGCCCTGCTCTATCATATTTGTATGATTAACACAAATGTGCTGCAAGCTGGTGGTGAGTGCTTGAAGTGGCCTAGCAGTAAGCCAGAGCTTCTGAAATGCTGCATTGAGACAGAGCACCTCTGTTCACTGCAAGCTGCAAAGTGTGCGCCATGCAGGGCAGACTAGCCACACCAACTGCGTGCGTTGTCCCTGACCACAACATGAATTTTCGCCCCGGGTTGGTTTTTCTTGTATTTTTGTTTATTCTCGGCAGAATCTTTAAGCAACAGCTATGTGCTACTACTTTTTTTCAGTGTTTGCTTTTCATCCATCTTCCGCTTGTATTCATCGTGTATCTACTTACGATTCTTGAAGAGGTGGTAGATCAAATTGCTCGTATTAATGGAAGACGTCTTGGTTCCTCCTCGCATAACCAATTTTTTGCCGTTATTACAAATTGCCAGTTTTTTATCCGTCAGACACACTTTCAAATAATCCCAAACCATAGACATGGTCTCGTTGGTCAGTCACCAAACGAGCTTGCTTGTTAGCCACGGCTACAGCACCGGCAACAACACACTCTTGTTGTTATGCTGCGCTCGCGGCGGTTTGATGAGGTCAACAAACGTCGCCAGTAAACCTCTCATGCTGCAGTCGTCAACTCCTGCGTTGTGTGTGGGAGAGGGGAGAGAAGAGAGGTTGAGAGGGAATGGGCTGCTGACTGGGTTTATATCCGTGTTTTACCGGATATGTACCGCTCCGTACAACGGCGTTTTAAAAAGTAATTAATTTTACTTTTTGAAACCGATAATTTCCGATAACATATCTTATAGCATTTGTAGGCCAATAATATCGGCAGGCCGATGTAATCAGACATCTCTAATCAAAATCTATCTATTGAAAAGGTACCCTGTCGGAAATAAATAACAGGTTTCGTGTCACGGTTGTTTCCAAAGGGCAGGGCTGGCATAAAAAAACATCCTGATTGGCAGCCAAGGGCAGGTGTTTCCTGTTTGCCAATCATGGGCAGGTGAGAGAGCCGGTATTTAGACAAGATAATTAATGGGAAGTACAAAGCTGGACAGTTGGCAAATACATCAAATATACTATTATAATCAATTTCTAATGGATAAAGCTTTGGCCTGGACAAGAGGTCATCAGGTGGTCCCCGACTTTCACCGATTGTTTATACCCTTAACCACAACACTCGCCGGTTGGTGGGTCAGCAGTGATTGGCCAGATCACTGCCCCTCTCATCCAGGCTTCCAGCTATTGTCCTCTCTTTTATGCCAGAGCCAACAAGAGGCTCTGCTCTCTCTGCCGCTTCTCCCAGCCTACGAACGGCTGTTTTCCTCAAGTGGCCTCTCAATCGGACCTTTGTCATCAAGTTCCACACAGATTGAGCAGGGAATCCTCGATATCCAACTTCCACTGTCATCGGCCATGCTGTCCACCCCTTGTCTTGGCAGTCCTGGACAAGATGTTGCTACTTTGTTTTCTTCCTCTCTGCCGCTTCCTCACATCCCTCCTCCCACAGGACAGTAAGTTCCACCAGGATGATTTTCTTTCCCTCTGTGGACCACATAACTATGTTTGGTCTAAGAGTAGTGGACAGTACAGCCTCTGGGAAGAGGAGCTTCCTCCCCAGGTCGACTTCCATCTTCCATCCCTGGGCCAACTGCAGAAGCTTTTGCTTGACTTGGCCTTGGTCAACTGGTCTATGACCCTCTTTCACGAAGGTGATGGTCCTCAGCATTGGCTTAGTTTTGGCTGGGTGTTTCTTTCTCCTCTCTTGCTCCAAGATGTCTGCAAGCATTTCCAACACCCTGTCATGTTGCCTCCTGTATCTTCCCTGGGTCAATGCTGTTTTGCCCCCAGAGAGAATGCGCGCCATCCGGAAGGAAGTAAAGCAAAATACCAGAAAATGAATAACTTGTGGGATCATGACAATAAGCGTCATACAAAACATATATCTTATTTCTGCTGCAAATGCCTTCCAGGTCGGACTTTGTTTACGTATTTCAACAGAAGATAAGGTGATACCAAGTGACCAGCTCAGCTTAGCCCCATAGCTAGTAGAGATGCGCGGTTTGCGGTCTCATCCGCGGAGTCCGCGGATAAACCGCGGGTCGGGCAGGTGACATGACGAAAACATTTATTTTAAATGGATTCGGGCCGGTGGCGGTTGAACCATTTGGAAATATTTGTTATACACGGTTCAAGGATAGGCAACCTTTACCACTCAAACAGCCATTTTGAGCCGTGTCACTAAGTAAAGATGACAATAGGAGCTGCAAATATTCTCGCAAATATCTGCTGACGGTCATCCAGTTAACAAGTTTTAGGGCGTGCTATGGAGCCATTGCCTTTGACGACTTCTAAATGTACAAACAGAATGCCTGTTCAGCAACATGTTGTATGTGGCTTCCGCAGATACACGTACACAACTGCAAGGCATACTGGGGGACACAGAGTACACTGATGGTTGTGATATAAACAATTTTAACACTCTTACTAATGCCACACTGTGAAGCCACACCAAACAAGAATGCCAAACCTATTTCGGGAGAACAACCTCACAGTAACACAACATAAACGCAACACAACAAATACTCAGAGTCCTTTGCATCCATGACTCTTCCTAAATATATTTGACAACCCCCCCCCCCCCCCCCCCCCCTCTCCCCCTATGCGTCAGTAAGGTGGGCGGGGTTGTGCGGGGGTTGTCAAATATATTCAGGAAGAGTCATGGATGCAAAGGATTCTGGTTATTTGTTGTTTTGCGTTTATGTTGTGTTACTGTGAGGATGTTCTCCCGAAATGTGATTGTCATTCTTGTTTGGTGTGGCTTCACAGTGTGGCGCATATTAGTAAGAGTGTTAAAATTGTTTATATCACAACCATCAGTGTACTCTGTGTCACCCACTATGCCTTGCAGTCGTGTACGTGTATCTGCGTAAGCCACATACAACATGTTGCTGAACAAGCATTCTGTTTGTACATGTAGAAGTCATCAAAGGCAATGGCTTCATAGAAACGCCCTTATTCTCGTTATCTGGATGAGCACCAACAGATATTCGCGAGAATGTTTGCGGCTCCCATTGTCTTATTCACTCTGTGATATACAACAACGGGCGGGTGGGGGGCGGTTGCGGTTTCGATAAAATGTAGGTTCGGGTGGATAGCGGGTGGATGAAGACTTTAGTGATGCGGTTGCGGATGATATAATTGCCTATCCGCACATCTCTAATAGCTAGTCATGACTCCCACTAGACAAAGGCTGGGCTTAATGCATGCTTGATACGATACTCGAGTCCACACGCTTCCACACGCCACAGGTTTGTGGAGGTGACCTGCATGGCTACAGGAACACTCCCCGTCTTTGACTTTAAATGTGTACGTTAATGGAATGCTCAAAATAAACAAATGTATGGGGAAACCAGATCACGGTCTCGGAATGCATGAGTGCTGCTGGTGCTGGAGAGCTGCTCTTTGTTGAGGGAAACGTGAATTCCAACATGAATTGTGACACATTTGTGAAGCTGAAAACCGGACTATACTGTAAGGCGGTTTTTCAACACGCTAAGAAGGTCAAACACACTTCTAAGATGACAAAAGAAATGCATAATTTTTACTGAATGTACACTGCGACACCAACTGTTCAATGACTTCTTTATCTGACTATCAATGTAAGCGGACACTTCTGCTATGCTTCTTTGTCTCTTTGTCCTTGTCTTGTCTTGTCGAAACTTTCTAAGAGTCTCTGTTTTGCACTGTTCTACAAAATCTAAAACATGAATTCAACAAACTGGTCCCTCAACTCAGTTGACAAAAGGCTCAGGGTTCAGGGGAATCTGCCCGTATGTTGACGACGCATTTGCCGTTGGATATATGATAGAACTCTTACTGGAGAGCTCTTTGCCTGGCAATTCTTTCCGTGGAGACATTGAACATATCTATGTGGAACTGTGACAAACGGTCATCTGCTGAATGGACTGAGCATTGCTCGGGTCTATCGACAAATTCCGAAGACATTGGCAGCCGTTTAAAGAGCCAAAAGGCTGCTCGTCGTGATGGACGGGTTGGGCAGAGCTGTGCGCTCTCAGATTTGTACGATTTCTAAGTTGACTCCCTCTGATTTGGCCTCAGCAGGGTCATGCAGTACACACCCCAGTGAGACCATCGCAGTGAAAGAGGCTCTGAATCCCTTCCCCAGCTCCTTCAAAGACACCTGGGATGTTGACTCCGTTCCGTGATGTAAAACGCAGCAGCGACTTCCAGAGCTATGGATAAACACACACCCATATATTAGACTTTCTGGAGGAAAGTTCTGTGGTCAGTTGAAACAATAATTGAGCTGTTTGACCACAATACCCAACAATATTTTCGGATGAGAAAACGTAAGGCCTTTAACCCTAGGAACACCGTCAAGCATGGTGTTGGTAATATCATGCTCTGGGCCTGTTTTGCTGCCAATGGAACTAGTGCTTTGCAGAGAGTAAATGGGACAATGAAAAAGGAAGATTAACTCAAAATTCTTCAGGACAAGCTAAAATCATCAGCCCGGAGGTTGGGTCTGGGGCAGAGTCGGGTGTTCCAACAGGATGTAAGGCCATTAATCCTAGGAACACCGTCAAGCATGGTGTTGGTAGTATCATGCTCTGGGCCTGTTTTGCTGCCAATGGAACTAGTGCTTTACAGAGAGTAAATGGGACAATGAAAAAGGAAGATTACCTCCAAATTCTTCAAGACAAGCTAAAATCATCAGCCCGGAGGTTGGGTCTGGGGCACAGTCGGGTGTTTCAACAGGACAGTGACCCAAAACACATGTCAAAAGTGTTAAAGGAATGGCTAGATCAGGCTAAAATCAAGGTTTTAGAATGACCTTCCCAAAGTCCGGACTTAAACATGTGGACAATGCTGAAGAAACAAGTCCATGTCAGAAAACCAACACATTTTGACAAGAGGAGCAATGAAAAATTCAAGCAGATGCTTGTGGATGGCTACCAAAAGCGCCTTATTGCAGTGAAACTTACCAAGGGACATGTAAGCAAATATTAACATTGCTGTATGTATACTTTTGACCCAGCACATTTGCTCACATTTTCACTAGAGCCATAATAAATTCATAAAAGAAGCAAATTTCATGAATGTTTTTTGTGAGCAACAAGTATGTGCTCCAATCACTCTATCACAAAAAAATAAGAGTATTAGCAATTATTGGAAACTCAAAACAGCCATGATATTATGTTCTTTACAAGTGTATGTAAACTTTTGAGCATGACTGTATATGTGTACATATAATGGATGCATAATTAACATAATTGGATATTAAGCGTGTGCGAAAGTTGGACCCCTACCTTGTGTACTCCTGTGATGACCTCCTGACAGTTTTTTGATTAATCAGAAATCTCCAGCAACTAAAATGCGCCAAACATGAATAAGTGTGGAGAGTGTTTTGCATTTTCCCGTCAAGCTTTGTAATGGATTTAAAATGGGTGCAATTTAGAATTTTTTTATATTAAATGTTACGTTTTTTACAAACCCCGTTTCCGTATAAATGATAAATGATAAATGGGTTGTACTTGTATAGCGCTTTTCTACCTTCAAGGTACTCAAAGCGCTTTGACACTACTTCCACATTTACCCATTCACACACACATTCACACACTGATGGAGGGAGCTGCCATGCAAGGCGCTTACCAGCACCCATCAGGAGCAAGGGTGAAGTGTCTTGCTTAGGACACAACGGACATGACGAGGTTGGTACTAGGTGGGGATTGAACCAGGGACCCTCGGGTTGCGCACGGCCACTCTCCCACTGCGCCACTCAAAGAGCCATTTGACCCGTTTCCCAACATCTGCGGTTAAGAGAACACATAAGGGCAATGAAAAACTCACCCCAGTGGTTCGTCGATGTGAATTACTATGAGAAACCTTGGAGAGGACCGCATATGTGGGCAACCCCCACACTTCTAGGGGAGACCGAAAGCAGTGGATGTCGAGTGGGTCTAACATGATATTGTGAAAGTCCAGTCCATAGTGGATCTAACATAATAGTTAGAATCCAGTCCACCGTGGATCTAACATAATAGTGATAGTCCAGTCCATAGTGGATCCAACATAACAGTGAGAGTCCTGTCCATAGTGTATCTAACATAATAGTTAGAATCCAGTCCATAGAGTATCTAACATAATAGTTAGAATCCAGTCCATAGCGGATCTAACATAATAGTGAGAGTCCAGTCCATAGTGGATCTAACATAATAGTGAGAGTCCAGTCCATAGTGGTTATAACATAATAGTGAGAGTCCAGTCCATAGTGGATCCAACATAATAGTGAGAGTCCAGTCCATAGTGGTTCTAACATAATACTTACAGTCCAGTCTATAGTTGATCTAACATAATAGTGAGAGTCCAGTCCACAGTTGATCTAACATAATATTGAGAGTCCAGTCCATAGTGGATCTAACATAATAGTGAGAGTCCAGTCCATAGTGGATATAACATAATAATGAGAGTCCAGTCCAGAGCGGATCCAACATAATAGTGAGAGTCCAGTCCATAGTGGATCTAACATAATAGTGAGAGTCCAGTCCATAGTGGGGCCAGCAGGAGACCATCCCGAGCGAAGACGGGTTAGCAGCGCAGAGATGTCCCCAACCGATGCACAGGTGAGCGGTTCATTCCGGGTCCCGACTATGGACAGCCAGCACTTCATACATGGCCACCGGACCTGTGTACTATCCCCCACCCCCCCTCCACAAGGGAGAGGGGGGTGGGGGGGCAGATCAACTTGGTCTAAAAAGGGGGTCTATTTAAAGGCTAGAGTATACAAATGAGTTTTAAGATGGGACTTAAATGCCTCTACTGAGGTAGCATCTCTAACTGTTAGCCCCGATAGAAAATGTTCTATGGCCCGCAGACTTGTTTTGGGTTTTGGGAATCACTAATAAGCCGGAATTCTTTGAACGCAGATTTCTTGCCCGGACATATGGTACTTGTGGAGAGCCGGAGCCGACGGTCCGACAGAACGGCAAGGCACGCTGGAGCCCAGCCCAGGAGGTGGAGAACACAAGTGAGCGGAAAGGCGGGGCGTGCCAAGAGCGACGCCGCAAGCGAGATCAGGTGCGTGGATCGCACACCGGGACACAATTAAAGTACCTCCGTCTGACTCTTCTAAACAGTCCGCAAGAGTAAACTCTCTTGCAGCCTGTTTGGAAGAGTCAGACGGAGGTAAGTGCTGCTGGAAAGCAGACGGCGGAGCGTTGGCGACTCCAAACCTGTGGAGGAAGAAATGTGACATTACCTCACTGTCGTGCGGGTTCCATGGACCACCAAGGAAGGACATGCTTGTTCAGGTTTGACTCTTGTTTATTTTTTCAAATAAAGAAAGTATTTTGCGCCGTCGTCGCTCCCACTGCTCACTCCTCCGTGTCGCTCTTTAGTCGGCCGCGTCTTTGTCGTCGCCGTCTTGCTCTCTGTTGCTTTCGCTCCTCATCCACTGCTGCAGGCTCTCCAACTCCTTCTGCCCCGTTCTCTCCTCCTTCTCCCCGTTTATACATCATTGGGAGATACATTAATTGTGTCCCGGTGTGCGATCTACGCACCTGATCTCAAGCAACCAAGCAAGAGGAGTGGCGTGGAGGTAAGATTAACTCTTTTAATAAATATCATCCATCCATCCATTTTCTACCGCTTATTCCCTTATATCAAGCAGAATCAAATATTCAAACAGAGGACGCTAACAAGCATGGAGCTAAACAGAACCAAAATGTCACCAAGGGTGAAAAACGAGGAAGGCTAGACTGCACGCCCCACTTCGCTGCTCGCTCGTATTCTCCGCCTCCTCGCTGCCAGCTTGGGCCGGGCTCCAGCGTGCCCTGGCGTTCTGTCGGACTGTCAGCTCCACCTCTCCACAGTACAATACAATCAGCAAGATAGGCTGGAGCTAGACCGTGTAGTATTTTATATGTAAGTAGTAAAACCTTAAAGTCATATCTTAAGTGCACAGGAACTGGCACATGCACAAATTGGGCCCTATGGGTGCTTGAGCCGCTGCCCTTTTGTGCCTCGTCTTAAAAAGTGCCCTCTGCCCGTGTGTGTGTGTGTTTTTTTTTGTTTTGTTTGTTTTTTTCTTTAAACAACATTCATAAATTCCTGTTAGGGATGTAAAAAATCTAAACAAAACAAAAAAAACAGCGGTATAAAAACTACGTTTTCTTGTAATACCGGGTTGTTTAAGCCTGCTGCTTCCGCCAGAGAGAGAGAGCGAGAGAGAGAGGAGAGAGAGCCAACTGCGGCCTGAGGAGACGTGACGGTGGAGCAACTTGAACCTGTGAGTTATGGTCTAGTCGCCGTCCACTTATTCAGCATCTAATATGGGTAATATTTCAGAAAAACGCTGTATTATTCTATTATTCAAAGTGTCAGCTTCTATTATTGCCGGACGTCGGAGCACAGCGCATCAACTGAGCACGGCACATCAATTCCGCACAGAGCAGAGCGGATCGTGCTGGACAGGAAGTAGTGTACAAAATACAAAATAAAACACCGGGTTAATTTTCAAAATAAAATGCACTTTGTTTACGGCGGATCACATCTCTCGAAGTTTAGGTTTTTTTTCGAAGTTCATGTTGCACTGTTCAATGTTCAATATTGAAGTGCTTATCTTTACCAATAAATAGCCTAATAATAAACCAGTGTTTTGTTGCTTTTCATGTCTTCCAAGCCTATGATAATGTGAATTAACTCATTAGGACAATAATTTTTTGACACAAAAGAAATGGCAATCACTTTTACCTACAAAGGACACACAGCTAAGTAGTTAGCTTCCTATTAGCAAATTTAATTTTACAGTAATTTCCATATTGTGTAAAGGACCCCAAAAAAATGTCCTGCCCTTTTCTGACTTTGAGCCCCTTCCCCTCTATAATCATGTGCACGTCCCTACACAGGAAGCCAGAGTTGCCAGTTATGTGGGAAATAATAGTTATGTGTGATAGGACCGATTTGATGCGGCATGCGTTACGTGTGATAGGACAAAGCTGACCCTCTGTTGTTTGATGCAACAACCGGACCGTGACCCACGGTCTGTGTTCAGTTACTGTTGGGTAAATTACCCCCTGAGGGTGCTAAGTGCCTTCCAGTTGCCGCTGATGCAAGCTGACATGTTTTAATCGAGTCTTCATCACAGGCCCCTGACCTGCTTTCACCGGAGTTTCTGGAACACAATTAGGATCCGTCCGTTAATTAGCAATTAGGCAATCACCACGGTGCTTGCGGACGAAAAAGCCGAGTTAAACACAGCGGGTTTTCGCATCATGAAAGCAGCATTCTAAACTGACGAGCCCGAAAACAAACGCGCGGACCAGTTGGAGGGTAAGTTGGATCGGTTGCCGAGGTGGATAAATGTGACTCATCATGTTTTAAACTTGCAGCCTGGCTTGCGGAAAACCAACTTGTTTGAAAACTTGCCACTGTGCCGTGACAGTAACAACTCACAAGCACTTCATCATGGCTGGCTGTTTAACTACAGGAGCAGCAGTTACCTTGAATGAGGCTTCCAGCCCCAAACAAACACTTCTGCTAATACAATAAAACAGAGGGTGGGGGGGCAACATTTTTCCACTGAGGGCCACACATTGAAAAATCACAGAATGCTGGGACATTTTCATTATTTTCATTATCAAAACACACACACACACATTTTTTGTTGTTGTTGAAAATAATCAGTAAACATTTTAGAATTTGATGCCATCAACACGTGACAAAGAAGTTGGGAAAGGTTTCAATAAATACTGATACAGTTGAAGAATAGTCATCACACACTTATTTGGATTATCACACAGGTGTGCAGGCTAATTGAGAAGAGGTGGGTGCCATGATTGGCTATAAAAACAGCTTCCCAAAAAATGCTCAGTCTTTCACAAGAAAGGATGGGGCGAGGTACACCCCTTTGTCCACAACTGCGTGAGCAAATAGTCAAACAGTTTAAGAACAACATTTCTCAAAGTGCAATTGCAAGAAATTTAGGGATTTCAACATCCACGGTCAATAATATCATCAAGAGGTTCAGAGAATCTGGAGAACTGTATCAAAAAACGACATCAATCTCTAAAGGATATCACCACATGGGCTCAGGAACACTTCAGAAAACCACTGTCACTAAATACAGTTGGTCGCTACATCTGTAAGTGCAATTTAAAGCTCTACTATGCAAAGTGAAAGCCATATTTTCAACAACATCCAGAAACACAACTGGTTTCTCTGGGCCCGAGATCATCTAAGATGGACTGATGCAAAGTGGAAAACAGTTCTGTGGTCTGACAAGTCTGTATTTGAAATTGTTTTGGGAAATATTCGACATCGTGGGGAAGTGAACCATCCAGACTGCTATCGACGCAAAGTTCAAAAGCCAGCATGTGTGATGGTATGGGGGTGCATTAGTGCCCAAGGCATGGGTAACTTACACATCTGTGAAGGCACCATTAATGCTGAAAGGTACATACAGGTTTTGGAACAACATATGCTGCCATCTAAGCGCCATATTTTTCATGGACGCCCCTGCTTATTTCAGCAAGACAATGCCAAGCCACATTCAGCACGTGTTACAACAGCGTGGCGTCGTAAAATAAGAGTGCGGGTACTTTCCTGGCCCATCTACAGTCCAGACCTGTCTCCCATGGAAAATGTGTGGCGCATTATGAATCGTAAAATACGACAGCGGAGACCCCGGACTGTTGAACGACTGAAGGTCTACATAAAACAAGAATGGGAAAGAACTCCACTTTCAAAGCTTCAACAATTAGTTCTCTCAGTTCCCAAACGTTTATTGAGTGTTGTTAAAAGAAAAGGTGATGTTACACAGTGGTGAACATGCCCTTTTCCAACTACTTTGGCTCGTGTTGCAGCCATGAATTCTAAGTTAATTATTATTTGCAAAAAATAAATAAAATTTATGAGTTTGAACATCAAATATGTTGTCTTTGTAGCATATTCAACTGAATATGGGTTGAAAAGGATTTGCAAATCATTGTATTCTGTTTATATTTACATCTAACACAATTTCCCAACTCATATGGAAACGGGGTGTTTGTATATATATATATATATATATATATATATATATATATATATATATATATATATGGTAACAATTACTTTCAACACAACAGGTAGGTGAAGTCTCACATTCCTCACACTTGTTTCTTATATCATCATCAGAGAGACAGGGTTTAGCGCAGGCGTCTGATTGTATCTCCGAAGACGGCAAAAAGACGGAGTAGTCGACTCCCAGTCTTTCTGCATGGAGCTGCCAGGTAAAAGTCTGCTTCCGTGAACAGCATGAAAGGGCCTTAAATGTCGAGATGTACGCCGCATGAGTGAATAGGAGGTTGTTCAACTGCCTCAACATGAAAAAGATCAGGAAACCGTTTCCAAAGTGAACATGTGGTTGAAAGCAAAATGGCCAGGTTTTAAATGTCCTTCTATGGAAGGCTTTGACTTTTTACTCTTTCAAGCTAGTAGCTTAATATTATTATGATGACCTGAATATTAAATGGTCAGGACTCTGGATGGACCACTCACATGTGCATCGGTTGGAGACATCTCTGCACTGCTGACCTGTCTCCGCTCAGGATGGTCTCCTGCTGGCCCCTCTATGGACTGGACCCTCACTATTATGTTGGATCCACTATGGACTAGACTCTCACTATTATGTTGGATCCACTATGGACTGGACTCTCACTATTATGTTGGATCCGCTATGGACTGGACTCTCACTATTATGTTAGATCCACTATGGACTGGACTCTCACTATTATGTTAGATCCACTATGGACTGGACTCACACTATTATGTTGGATTAACCATGGACTGGACTCTCACTATTATGTTCGATCCACTATGGACTGGACTCTCACTATTATGTTCGATCCACTATGGACTGGACTCTCACTATTATGTTAGATCCACTATGGACTGGACACTAACTATTATGTTAGATCCACTATGGACTGGACTCTCACTATTATGTTAGATCCACTATGGACTGGACCCTCACTATTATGTTAGATCCACTATGGACTGGACTCTCACAATTATGTTAGATTCACTATGGACTGGACTCTCACTATTATGTTAGATCCACTATGGACTGGACCCTAACTATTATGTTGGATCCACTATGGACTGGACTCTCACTATTATGTTAGATCCACTATGGACTGGACTCTCACTATTAGTGAAGATCCACTATGGACGGGACTCTCACTATTATGTTAGATCCACTATGGACTGGACTCTCACTATTATGTTAGATCCACTATGGACTGGACTCTCACTATTCTGTTAGATCCACTATGGACTGGACTCTCACTATTATGTTATCTCCACTATAGACTGGACTCTCACTATTATGTTAGCTCCACTATGGACTGGACTCTCACTATTCAGTAGATCCACTACGGACCGGACTGTGTATGTGTGTGTGTGTTAGCAACAGCAGTCGGTCCTCACAACTACAGAAGTTTTTTTTTTACTTTGTGTGTTTTGCATTCTGAAGTGAGGTTGCGACTCTCTACTCCCATCTAGTGCTAGATATATTTCCTCGTTCTAGCTATAGTGGAAAGGGGGGCCCTCACAACCTACTGACCGAACAAGGGTCCACACAAAGTAGGCAAGTTGTGTGTGTGTGTGTGTGTGCGTGTGTGTGTGTGTGTGTTTGTGTGTGTGTGTGTGTGTGTGTGTGCGTGCGTGCATGCTTGTGTGTGTGTGTGTGTGTGTGTGTTTGTTAACAACAGCAGTCGGTCCTCACAACTACAGAAGTACTTTTTTTTTTTACTTTGTGTGTTTTGCATTCTGAAGTGAGGTTGCAACTCTCTACTCTCATCTAGTAGTAGATATATTTCCTCGTTCTAGCTATGGTGGAATGGGGGGCCCTCGCAACCTACTGACCAAACAAGGGTCCACACAAAGTAGGCCACGTGCGTGCGTTTTTGTGTGTGTGTGTGTGTGTGTGTGTGTGCGTGTGTGTTAGCAACAGCGGTCGGTCTTCACAACTACAGAAGTACTTTTTTTTTACTCTGTGTGTTTTTCATTCTGAAGTGAGGTTGCAACTCTCTACTGCCATCTAGTTGTAGATATATTTCCTCGTTCTACCTATAGTGGAAAGGGGGGCCCTCAACATACTGACCAAATAAGGGTCCACACAAAGTAGGCAAGAGGTGTGTGTGTGTGTGTGTGTGTGTGTGTGTGTGTGTGTGTGTGTGTGTGTGTGCGTGTGTGTGTGTGTGTGTGTGTGTGTGTGTGTGTTAGCAACAGCGGTCGGTCCTCACAACTACAGAAGTATTTTTTTTTTTTACTTTGTGTGTTTTGCATTCTGAAGTGAGGTTGCAACTCTCTACTCCCATCTAGTGCCAGACATATTTCCTCGTTCTAGCTATAGTGGAAAGGGGGGCCCTCATAATCTACTGACCAAACAAGGGTTTACACAAAGTAGGCAAGACTTGTGTGTGTGTGTCAATGTGTGTGTGTGCGTGTGTGTGTGTGTGTGTGTGTGTGTGTGTGTGTGTGTGTGTGGGACGCTACAATAACATCTACGGCTTTTGGAGCTCAGTGGACACCTTGCACACACAACAAGGAGACAAAGCAGAAGAAGGAAGAAGACACATGGAGACAACGAGTAAGAAGAAGACATAGGTTTGCAAGTTCCAAAATTATAGGAAAAAAAAAAAAATTCATCCAGGACAGTTCAAAAAGCACCTCAACCGCGCCCCCTCCCAACTTTTGTTTGCCCTTCCCAGTCCTCCCATTATCTGTCTGACTCCGAAACCAACCACAGAATGAACAATGAAAGGGAAAGGATGTAACAGCAGCTGTGTTTTACACAATGCATTTACCTCTTACACACTTTACCGGGGTTCTTAAAGGGGAACATTATCACCAGACCTATGTAAGCGTCAATATATACCTTGATGGTGCAGAAAAAAGACCATCTATTTTTTCAACCGATTTTTGAACTCTAAATGGGTGAATTTTGGCGAATTAAACGCCTTTCTGTTTATCGCGGTGGAAGCGATGACGTCAGAACGTGACGTCACCGAGGTAACACACCCACCATTTTCATTTTCAACACATTACAAACACCGGGTCTCAACTCTGTTATTTTCCGTTTTTTCGACTATTTTTTGGAACCTTGGAGACATCATGCCTCGACAGTGTGTTGTCGGAGGGTGTAACAACACTAACAGGGAGGGATTCAAGTTGCACCACTGGCCCGAAGATGCCAAAGTGTCTGCCGCCAGACCCCCATTGAATGTGCCAGAGTGTCTCCACATTTGACTGGCGATGCTAAGGGAGACATGGCACAGAGATGTATGGATAACCTGCAAATGCATTTGCAACGATAGTCAACGAAATCACAAAGGTGAGTTTTGTTGATGTTGACGGCCAGCTAATTGATGCTAACATGCTACGCTAAACGATGCTAACATGCTATTTATCGGTGGTGCTAAAGCAGACATGGCACAGAGATGTATGGATAACCTGCACATGCATTTGCAACTTTATTATGTTTCCTTCCACCCACATTTAATGCGAAAAAAACACTTACCAATCGACGGATTTAAGTTGCTCCAGTGTCACAAGATGCGAAAGTCCTGATCGTTTGGTCCGCACATTTTACCGGCGATATTCGGCCATGCTATGGCTATGAATAGCGTCAATAGCTATTCGCTCAATAGCTTCAGTTTCTTCTTCAATACTTTCATACTCCAACCATCTGTTTCAATACTTGCGCAATCTGTTGAATCGCTTAAGTCGCTGAAATCCGAGTTTGAATCCGAGCTAATGTCATTATATCTTGCTGTGGTAATCCCATTGTTTGTTTGCATTGGCAGCACTGTGTGACGTCACAGGGAGATGTTCAGTGTCTTCGCAGAGAGCGAAAATAGGGCACTTTAAAGCTTTATTTAGGGATATTCCGAGACCGGTAAAATTTTGAAAAAAACTTAAAAAAATACAACAAGCCACTGGGAACTGATTTTTATTGTTTTTAACCCTTTTGTAATTGTGATAATGTTCCCCTTTAAGGCCGCCATGGCCAACTGTAACATACATGCCCTGCCGCACGGGGGGCAACAGGAAGGACAAAGTGCCGTCTGACGCTGAACTGTGGCCCCGTGCCATTTGGAGGGAGCGGATAAAGCCAAGGTAGAGAAAAGCAGGACCTGAGGGTACGTTTGTATCATGCGGTTCAAGCTGGTGCTGCCTGGCTTGTCCTCCTCTTGACGCAATCAGGTGGAGGTTGCAGGACAACAATGCACAGCAGGGGCTGAAAGAACCTAAGTGGCTTTCTCTATTTTACGTAGGCATGCACTATTCTAAATAACAAAAAAAAAACTCATTACTGTATGAATTTGGTTAAAACCAGCATTCAAAAACACTAAATATGTTCAACTTTTTAAAGCATCGTATTAACACAGGATCAATAAATGGGCGAAAACCCGACTAATTGTAATGTGTGAATCATACCCTTAGAGGCGAACTGTACTTTTTTTTTTTTTTGCCGATCATACACGATCATGTCCCTATTTTTTTTTAGGATTTTAAAGTTAATTAAAAGTGGTTGAAAGATGTGGCTAATAGGAGTCCCAGTTGTAGTTGTCACGCCAAATTTCTTCCCCCCTACAAACCCCCCCCCCCCCCCATTTACTTCCGGGGTCATGATTAATACAGACGTTTTGTTAACGCTATATTATAAAAAAAAAAATTAAAAAACAATTTACTTCTCACTACGGCACTTACCGAAGGCATGCAGTAAAAATCTATGGGGGTCACGTTTCCTCTTATCTCGTCCCATAGCTTGTGTTTGTAAATTCTTTTTTAAATTTTTTTTTATAAAATAGCGTTAACAAAACGTCTGTATTAATCATGACCCCGGAAGTAAATGGGGGGGGGGGAGGTTTTTATATATATGTATATATATATATATATATATATATATATATGTATATATATATATATATATGTATATATATATATATATATATATATATATATATATATATATATATATATATATATATATATATATATATATATATATTGCCGCAGGGCATATAGTATGCACCTGCCTTGAATTACTCCCAGGTCAAACTCGCTTCGCAAAATAATTAGCGCATGCTTAGTATTACCGCCTGGTCAAAATCGTGACGTCACGAGTGACACTTCCCCTGTCATCATTTTCAAAATGGAGGAGGCTGATTTCAATTCCGGTAATTTGAAATTGCATAAAGGAAAGAGGAGTAAGAGCTATTCAGTAGGATTTAAGTTTCCAAGCTTACATGACACTCACATTTTTACTGCATGCCTTTGGTAAGTGCCGTAGTGAGAAGAGGTTTTGAAATAATTAGCGCAAGCTTACTTTTACCGCATGCCTTTGGTAAGCGCAGGAGTGAGAAGAGGTTTTAAATTAATTAGCCCCCCAGCGGCAAATCAAAGAAATACAGTATATATATATATATATATATATATATATATATATATATATATATATATATATATATATATATATATATATATATATATATATATATATATATAAAATGTAGTACCAGACAACTTCATAACAATATGTACAATCCCGTTTCCATATGAGTTGAGAAATTGTGTTTGATGCACAGAATAGATAAACAAAATACAACAATCCTTTTCAACCCATATTCAATTGAATGCACTACAAAGACAAGATATTTGACGTTCAAACTCATAAGCTTTATTTATTTTTTTTGCAAATAATAATTAACTTAGTAACACGTGCCAAAGTAGTTGGGAAAGGGCATGTTCACCACTGTGTTACATCTCCTTTTCTCTTAACAACACTCAATAAATGTTTGGGAACTGAGGAAACTAATTGTTGAAGCTTTGAAAGTGGAATTCTTTCCCATTCTTGTTTCATGTAGAGCTTCAGTCGTTCAACAGTCCGGGGTCTCGGCTGTTGTATTTTACGCTTCATAATGCGCCACACATTTTCCATGGGAGACAGGTCTGGACTGCAGGCGGGCCAGGAAAGTACCCGCACTCTTTTTTTACCAAGCCACGCTGTTGTAACACTTGCTGAATGTTGCAGGGCATTGTCTTGCTGAAATAAGCACGGGCGTCCATGAAAAACACGGCGCTTAGATGGCAGCATATGTTGTTCCAAATCCTGTATGTACATTTCAGCGTTAATGGTGCCTTCATAGATGTGTAAGTTACGCATGCCTTGGGCACTAATACACCCCCATACCATCACACATGCTGGCTTTTGAACTTTGTGTCGATAACAGTCTGGATGGTTCGTTTCCCATTTGGTCCAGATGATACGACGTCCACAGTGTACAAAACAAATTGAAATGTGGACTCGTCAGACAACAGAACACTTTTCCACTTTGCATCAGTCCATCTTAGATGATCTCGGGCCCAGAGAAGCCAGCGGCGTTTCTGGATGTTGTTGATAAATGGTTTTCGCTTTGCATAGTAGAGCTTTAACTTGCACTTACAGATGTAGCGACAAACTGTATTTAGTGACAGTGGTTTTCTGAAGTGTTCCTGAGCCCATGTGGTGATATCCTTTAGAGATTGATGTCGGTTTTTGATACAGTGCTGTCTGAGGGATTGAAGGTCACGGTCATTCAATGTTGGTTTGCAGCCATGCGGTTTATGTTGAGTTTATTTCTCCAGATTCTCTGAACCTTTTGATGATATTATGGACCGTAGATGTTGAAATCCCTCAATTTCTTGCAATTGCACTTTGAGAAACGTTGTTCTTAAACTGTTTGACTATTTGCTCACGCAGTTGTGGACAAAGGGGTGTACCTCGCCCCATCCTTTCTTGTGAAAGACTGAGCGTTTTTTGGGAAGCTGTTTTTATACCCAATCATGGCACCCACCTGTTCCCAATTAGCCTGCACACCTGTGGGATGTTCCATATAAGTGTTTGATGAGCATTCCCCAACTTAATCAGTATTTATTGCCACCTTTCCCAACTTCTTTGTCACGTGTTGCTGGCATCAAATTCAAAAGTTAATGATTATCCATCCATTTTCTACCGCTTATTCCCTTTCGGGGTCGCAGGGGGCGCTGGCGCCTATCTCAGCTACAATCGGGCGGAAGGCGGGGTACACCCTGGACAAGTCGCCACCTCATCGCAGGGCCAACACAGATAGACAGACAACATTCACACTCACATTCACACACTAGGGCCAATTTAGTGTTGCCAATCAACCTATCCCCAGGTGCATGTCTTTGGAAGTGGGAGGAAGCCGGAGTACCCGGAGGGAACCCACACATTCACGGGGAGAACATGCAAACTCCACACAGAAAGATCCCGAGCCTGGATTTGAACCCATGACTGCAGGACCTTCGTATTGTGATGCAGACGCACTAACCCCTCTTCCACCGTGAAGCCCAAGTTAATGATTATTTCCCAAAAAATAAATGTTTTTTTAGTTTAAACATCAAATATGTTGTTTTTGTAGCATATTCAACTGAATATGGGTTGAAAAGGATTTGCAAATCATTGTATTCCTTTTATATTTACATCTAACACAATTTCCCAACTCATATGGAAACGGGGTTTGTATATATAATGTCGAAACAGACACATTCATAACTTTATAGAATATAAAACATATGCATATATATATATATATATATATATATATATATATATATGAATACACACACACATATATGTATGTATATATATATATATGTATATATATATATATATATATACATATATATATATATATATATATATATATATATATATAAATATATATATATATATATATATATATATATATAAATATATATATATATAAAATGTAGAAACAGACACCATCATAACAAAATGTAATATGTACAATATACACACTGCAAGTATATATATAATGTTGTAACATACATCTTGATAACAATTTATAATATGTACAATATAAACACTGCAAGTATTTATGTATATATGTAAAATATACACACAGCAAATATATATAATGTAGTAACAGACACACTCATAACAGTATGTAATATGTTTTGTTTACGCACTGCAAGTATATATAGATATATATATATATATGTATACATATATATATATACACATATATATTAATAAATATTTATGTATATATATATATATATATATATATATATTCATATATATATATATATATATATATATATATATATATATTCATAGATATATCTAATGTAGTAACAGACAGCATCATACACACTGCAAGAAAGTGTATCATGTAGTAACAGACATCTTCATACCAATGTGTAATATGTACAATATATACACTATTTTGTTCATTTTAATCATTTGTGAGACTGATTTCCTCCGCGCATTGATTTCTGTTACAGTAGCAACGTGCGCCTGACTTCTGGCCGCAACTTTTTGTTCCTTCTGCCAGAATCAAACACGCGTGTGTATTCAACATGGCAGAGTTGGTAACAGAAAACGAAGACGACTATTTTTGGACAAAGAATTCACAATCCTCTCTTTTCGAAGCTAAAAATACTGAGGATGAACTGCAGCTTCTAGAAGCGAGCACAAAAAAAGACTGAGACGTTGGGAGTAGTTGGAAGCCGAGAGAGTGAGGTGAAAGCAATGACGCCATAAATGTGCAACTTGGAGACAAGTTATTTCGTCATAAATGGAGTGCTTACCCGAAATCAACCAGAAACGTCCCAGACAAACAACTGTCCAGTAGTTACAGTTACTAGTTACTTTATTTTAAAAGTAACTCAGTTACTAACTCAGTTACTTACAACAAAAAGTAGTGTGTTACTGTGAAAAGTAACTATTTGGTTACTCCTTTTTTTTTTAAAGGCTCCCATTAATGCCATTTTAGCCTTCATTACATTACTGTTATTGCACTGGAGAATAATACAATATATTGATTAACTTGACATGCATTTGCATCACTGAACTCTGCTAAGCAATATCGTCTACATACAACACACAAAGACGAAGATATGTTTCAAAGGGCCAATTTATTTTGGGCCAGAATAAATTGACACAACTATTTTAAATAGCTGCAACATGACATACATAAGTAACAAACAGCATAATAACAACATAGCTGTAAACCTGGAAGGCACCCAAGGAAGGCACACATGACAAACACACAAAGCCTAACCAGACATTTTTCTCTCTCAAGGAATTGTGAAATAAAACCATGTCTTCATGAGATCAACACTGTACTGAAGCCCAGAACACTCTACGCATTTCCCCAGTTTCAGTTTAGAGATAAGGAAAGATCGGCATGGCCCACTAGGATCCCTCTTTATGTTTGTGAACTTTATAGTCTATTTAGAGTGATGTGATAATCAAACACTCTATAAGTCTAGAATGAAAGAGTATATAAGAGAATTGACAGAGTGTGTGTACCTTCAGTGCTGAATGATGAGCAGAAGCAGAATTTGGAGTGTTTTCTTTAGCTCGCTTTCCTTATTTATGTACTCACTGTCCACTGTATCCAGGTGCGTGAAATCAGATGACTCTACTGTAGAAATAGCCTGCATATCTTCTAGCACACGCACTGCAATGGCTCTATCAACGTTGTCCCGGCTCGCAATCCCTCCGTAAACCCTTCTATTATGTTATGGGTCAATTTGACCCATTTCAGTTTTTGTGTTGATCAAAGTACTGGTTATCCTTTATTTTTCTTGCTGAAATTTGGTGACTTTTCCTCATATAGGGTCATGAACTGGTGTGTAAAATCTGGACACTTTGATGTGTAGTGGAATGTCTTGCAGTTTGTATACAAAGATGATGTTGCGGGTCATTTAGACCCAGACACTTTAATGTGGGTAAATAGCTTTTCAGATCCAAAATAAACATGTCTCTTTGATGTACTTTTTACTTTGATGTACAATTGTTTGAGCCAGGTGTGTGAAGAGAGGGAACTCTCTCACACTTGTCCTTGTCATTGTTCTCCTGTTATCTCTTTGACAAACTCACCAAATTTCAGCAAGAAAAAGAAAGGATAACCAGTACTTTGATCAAAACAAAAACTGAAATGGGTCAAATTGACCCTTAACATAATATAAATGGAATTAAAAATGTATTGTATGTCACTTTTCTAAATGTTTATACAACCTAAAATTAAGTTTTTATTGGTTTAACCTGTTTTCTTGACTGTTTTGAGTGCATTTACACAGTACGGGTCAAAACCGCAACATAATCAATGTCATTTTCCCCCCCAACATAATACAAGGGTTAAAATCCTTAGGTGAAATGTGTCTCTCTTTACTAGCTTCGTGGAAGCATGTTGCTTTTGTAGCCGTTTCAGCAGATTTCAATTGCTGTTTTGGGCAGTACATGGAATCTTTGATCCAAGAAACAACCTATATTTAACTAAAATGTTCTTTCCTTTTTCTTTGTGCTCGACAAAAGAAAAATAGTGAGAATATCTCCATGTTAAGAAACTCGGCTTGGGCTCCAGGATGATGTCTTGTTAGTAAACACAGACACCCCCCCCCCCCCCCCCCCCCCACACACACGCGCCTCTTCCAATAAAACACACTCAGAAATTCTAAGTTTCCAGCCGATAATATCTGAAAAATAGCATAAAATAACAACTAACACATCAAATAGTTACAGTAAATGAGTTACTGAATATAAAAAATAATGCGTTAGACTACTAGTTACCGCCGAAAATAACGGCGTTACAGTAACGCGTTACTATACTGGATTTATGGGAGAGAATTGCAACTGTTAAAATAGAGCATATCGTGTTTGTTCAGACGTCTGCACTGATGATATTGTCGGCCTTATTTGTCCGGCTTTCTAATAGCCTGATGGTTGTTTTGTTTGCTTGAGCTCAGCTGGCGACACAATAAGAGAAGTGCGACACGATCATTGCGTCTGAGTAGCTTTTAGCGGCTTCAACAAAGAGCCAATTTCATATACTTCTGAATGTGGCCGGATTATACGGAAGAGTTTCTGTCAATGTCTTTCGAAATTGAGGGAGGGGGTCCAGTATGAGGAGTGCGAAGGCTCTCTCTCGCCAAACAGGGGCAATGGATGCAGTGGGAAGGAGTGGAGAGGAGAAAGATAAGCTGGAAAGAGCTATGGCAGATGGAAGCAGGTAAAATCAGCTTCATCATCAGAGCAACGTATGATGTGCTCCCATCACCAAAGAATCTCCATCAGTGGTATGGCGAGGATTCAATCTGTGCCCTCTGCCCAACCCCAGCAACCCTCAGACACATCATGACAGGATGTAAGACTAGCCTCACGCAGGGGAGATACACCTGGCGGCACAACCAGGTTCTCAAGAGCTTGGCATTAGCCCTGGAGAGCATGCGTGGTGCCGTCAACTCCTTGCCACCAAGAGCATCTAATCCCTTGAAGACAACAATGTTTGTCCGAGAGGGCGGGAAAACACCCAAACAGCTTTCCGTCAAACCAGAAACAGGACACCTATACCTGGCCCGCGACTGGAAGATGCTGCCAGACATCTGCAAACAGCTGGTTTTCCCACCTGAGATTGCCTCTACCAACCTCAGGCCAGATTTGGTGCTCTGGTCCCCTTCGGTGAAGACTGCTTACGTCATTGAGCTCACAGTCCCATGGGAGAACTCTGTGGAGGAGGCCTATGAACGTAAGAAGTTGCGCTACTCAGAGCTAGCAGATGAAGCGAGGCAGTGAGGCTGGAACACCAAGGTCTATCCAGTAGAGGTGGAATGCAGAGGATTTGTGGCGTTGTCTACCATCAGACTGCTGAGGGAACTCGGCAGCCATGGTCAGGCTCTACGGAGGACCATCAGAGCAGTCTCAGAGGCAGCAGAAAGAAGCAGCCAGTGGATTTGGCTCAAGCGGAAGGGCCCCGGTTGGGCCCCAAAAACAGCAGTGTAACAGGGTGAATTTCGGGAACAGTTGAGCACGGGACACAAGCTGAGGACTGATCATCCTTCGGCGGGCCACCTTTGTGGAGGGTGTATAGTGTTTGAGGGCCGAAACACCCACTGATGCAAGGGCACACTACTGAAGATGTGTCGCTTTTCCAATTGTCCTGGAATTTAACCCTGACCAAGTCTCATATCCCACAACTCACAAGAACACCCCACCCCCACATCCTCACGTTGTCTGTCTACCAGTCTTAACAACAAGGACATCTTGAGTGAGTACTCTCCACATTTGGCACAAGGGACTGTTCAACATCTCGTGCTGTGTTTTTTGATTCTGAGTCCGAGGTATTTGTATTCTGTAGCGGTTTCGGGCGTGTGATTGGGACATAATGAAAAAGAGTAAAAATAAGCCGTATATAGTTAGGATACCCCTGATCTATATTATAATAGGGAATAATAACAGCATTTAAAAACAGACACAAAAACATGTGGATTTAATTTTTTTTAATCAACATAATGTCATGTCTTGTGATCACGTTTTATTTAGATA
Source organism: Nerophis ophidion (assembly GCF_033978795.1). Classification (NCBI taxonomy): domain Eukaryota; kingdom Metazoa; phylum Chordata; class Actinopteri; order Syngnathiformes; family Syngnathidae; genus Nerophis; species Nerophis ophidion. Next base: position 20,756,579 of record NC_084630.1, on the reverse strand, counting down.
TGTTCTGTTGGTTTAAGACTCTTTTAGTTCCTGTTTACGCTCCCTTGTTTGGTTATGACCAATTAGTCCACCTGATTCACTTGGACTCACGCACCTGATTTGTTTGGACTCACGCACCTGTCAATAATCATGTCACTATTATTTAAGCTTGTAGATGCCAGCCAGTCGGTGGCGTCATTGTACTCTGCACTCTATTTCATACATATTCCATGTCATAGTTCATGCTGCCCTGCTCACGTCACCACAGGTAAGTTTTTGTTTGTTAAATGCCACAATTAGTGTCTTTCGGTAACAGTTCGAGATGCTACCTCAGTAGAAGCATTTAAGTCTCACCTTAAAACTCATTTGTATACTCTAGCCTTTAAATAGACCTCCTTTTTAGACCAGTTGATCTGCCGCTTCTTTTCCTTTTCTCCTCTGTCCCCCCCTCCCTTGTGGAGGGGGTCCGGTCACATGACCATGGATGAAGTACTGGCTGTCCAGAGTCGAGACCCAGGATGGACCGCTCGTCGGGACCCAGGATGGACCCCTCACCTGTGTATCGTTTGGGGACATCTCTACGCTAGTGATCCGCCTCCGCTTGGTATGGTTTCCTATGGACGGGACTCTGGCTGCTGTCTTAGATCAGCTTTGAATCTGAACTCTCGCGGCTGTGTTGGAGCCACTATGGATTGAACTTTCACAGTATCATGTTAGACATCCATTGCTTTCAGTCCCCTAGAGGGGGGTGGGGGGGGTTTGCCCACATTTGAGGTCCTCTCCAAGGTTTCTCATAGTCAGCATTGTCACTGGTGTCCCACTGGGTGGGAATTCTCCCTGCCCACCGGGTGTGAGTTTTCCTTGCCCTTATGTGGGTTCTTCCGAGGATGTCGTAGTCGTAATGATTTGTGCAGTCCTTTGAGACATTTGTGATTTAGGGCTATATAAATAAACATTGATTGATTGATTGATTGATATGTCCGTAGTTCTGCCTTTGTGCTAGTTTTTGTTTTGCTCAGACAAGTTTGTTCTCCGCCCTGTGCGCTCCTTTTGTTTGTTACCTTTTGAGTGATTAATTAAATCATGTCAGTACCTTCACGCCATGTCCGGTCCAGTTCCTTTGCATTCCAGGAAAACAAACCACACCATAGTCCACGTCTTGACAGTTTTGTTTAGTTATGTTCTGTTACTTCAAGACTCCATTAGTTCCTGTTTTTTTCCACTCCCTTGTTTCGCCACCATGGCGACCCATTAGTTTCACCTGTCTCACGAGTTGGACTCACGCACCTGTTTTCAATCACGGAGACTATTTAAGCCTGTCACTTTCGTTGGTTGTTCTGGCGTCAACACTCACATTCATGCTCACTCCCACATGTTTACTCTTTCATAGTTCATGCTGCCCTGCTCACGTCACCGCAAGTAAGTTTTGTTTATGCCACAGTTAGTGTCTTTCATGTTTCATGTCCACAGTTTTTGTCAAAGTGCTAGTTTTTTTCCTTAGCCAAGTTCATGTCCGCGCCTTTTGTTTGCACGTTTTATAGTCACATAATTAAATCATGTAATCACCTTCACGCCATGTCCTGTTCTTTTGCACCTTGGGAAAACAATCCACACAGAAAACTGCACCATAGTCCACAGTTTGACACATAAGGCTCTAAAATTATAAAAGAGTGTTGCTTTAATAGACTATATGTGTAATATGTTTTTATTTCTGACAGTCTACGCAAATATTTTGACGCAAATCGTGTACGACGCAGGTTTTGTCCGTCACTCGTCCGTCTTTGCAGCACCGGCACTGATCCTTTCTTACGGCCGTGTGTGTCACTTTGCACAAACTTTTCGGAGGTGCTCAAAAAAATGCAAAATAGAGCTCGCGGAACGGTGATGAGTTTTGATAAATCACGTATAAAATAATTGCATTTTCTCCTATGACCGGGTACTGTGGGTGTTTTTGTGACCAGCATATATTTTGCAAATTAATGAAGACAGTTCGGACGTGTTGTAGTAAATCAGGCCAACACGACCAGAGTTGGGACCAATGCTGGGGGGGGTGGAGGGGTCGTGTCTGTGTTTACCAACAAGACATCATGGCGGAGCCAAAGCCGAGTTTCTTAACATGGAGATACTCTCCACTACTTTTCTATTGTCGAGCACAAAGACAAAAGCATTTTAGTTAACAGTAAGTTGTCTCTTGGATCAAAGATACTATCTACTGCCCAAAACTGCAATTCAAATCTGCTGAAACAGCTACAAAAGAAACATGCTTCAACGAAGCTAGCAGAGAGACAGAGAGAGACCACACTTCACCTCCACCTCCAACAGCGGCTGGATTCTAACGGAGGGACTGCTAGCCAGGACAACATTGATAGAGCCATTGCAGCGTACGTGCTAGAAGACATGCAGGCTATTTCTACAGTGGAGTTACCCGATTTCAAGTACCTGGACACAGTGGACAGTGAGTACATAAACATGAAAAGCAAGCTAAAAAAAAACACTCCAAACTCTGCCTCTGTTCATCATTCCGCACTGAAGGTACACACACTCTGTCAAATCTCTTATATACTCTTTCATTCTAGACTTATAGAGTGTTTGATATCACATCACTCTAAATAGACTATAAAGTTCACAAACACAAATAGGGATCCTAGTGGGCCAGGACAATCTTTCCTTACTGTATCTCTACACTAAAACTGGGTAAATAGGTAGAGTGTTCTGGGCTTCAGTACAGTGTTGATCTCATGAAGACATGATTTTATTTCACAATTCCTTGAGAGAAAAAATGTCTGGTTAGGCTTTGTGTGTATGTCATGTGTGCCTTCCTTGGGTGCCTTCCAGGTTTACAGTTAGGTTGTTATTATGCTGTTCGTTACTTATGTATCTTATGTTGCAGCTATTTAAAATAGTTATGTCAATTTATTCTGGCCCGAAACAAATTGGCCTTTTAAAGCATATCTTCGTCTTTGTGTGTAGTATGTAGACCACATTGCTTAGCAGAGTTCAGTGATGCAAATTCATGTCAAGTTGAGCAACATATTGTATTATTCTCCAGTGCAATAACAGTACTGAAATGAAGGCTAAAAGGGCATTAATGGGAACCTTAAAAAAAAAATAAGGTAACAAAATAGTTACTTTTCACAGTAACACACTACTTTTTGGTGTAAGTAACTGAGTTAGTAACTGAATTACTTTTAAAATAAAGTAACTAGTAACTGTATCTACTGGACATTTGTTTTGTTTGGGACGTTTCTGGTTGATTTCGGGTAAGCACTCCATTTATGACGAAATAACTCATCTCCAAGTTCCACTTATATGAAGGCTAAAAGGGCATTAAAAAATGAAAAAAATAAGTAATTACATACTTACTTCTCACAGTAACGCATTACTTTTTGGTGTATGTAACTGTAGTTACCGAGTTACTTTTATACTAACTGTAATTAGTTACTGGTTTTCAGTAACCAACCAGACACTTAACACGACACAATATGAAATAGTATCTAGTCCTCTGCAGGGGGCGTCGGCTGGCTGGTGCAGGCCACGCCCACTTAGGAGCTAAAAGTGGTCGTTCCAAACACTTTAGAAAACAAGCCTAAAATCACTACTGTCTATTTTGGGGGCCATTTTATTAAACCTTATTTTTAGGTCCAGAATTAGGACATAAGTACCATTTATGCATTAGAGGGCTCTTTATTTATTAGTTGCGTGTTTAGGAAGTGAGCTTTGAACACATACACACTACACTGCCGTCTGGGCGCAGCATCTTTGTGTGATTTCTTTTCATTACGGCCGGGCCTGAAGCCACCGGCACATCTTGATATTGAACCATTGTGATGGATGGCGCTCCATTGATGAGTGGACAGCCTACGTGATAGCCATCGCCACATTATTCCAAGTCACATGGTGGATTCCGCGTCAATTACGTTACCGTCGAACGAAGCACAACATGACACGCCGGGGCGGGACCATCATATCTGCAGAACTCCAACCCGCAATACGTCAGTGTGATCGATGCGATGCTGGCATGGAGACAGGAGTTTAGAATCAGAGAACGATTGCACTATAATGGTTCATTTTATTCTAGGAGTGTCCTGATTTTAAAAAAAAATACAAAAATATCGCGATTCCAACTCGATTAAAAAAATATATATATATGTAGATCCATCCATCCATCCATTTTGTTCTGTTTATCCACCGGCTAGTTTGTCCAGCTCCTCCAGGGGATCCCAAGGCGTTCCCAGGCCAGCCGGGACACATAGTCTTCCCAACGTGTCCTGGGTCTTCCCCTTGGCCTCCTGCCAGTTGGACGTGCCCCAAACACTTCGTGTTCGGGTGGCATCCTGACCAGAAGCCCGAACCACCTCATCTGGATCCTCTCCATGTGGAGGAACAGCGGCTTTACTCTGAGCTCATCCCGGATGACAGAACTTCTCAACCTATCTCTAAGGGAGAGCCCCAAACTCATTTGGGCTGCTTGTACTTGTGATCTTGTCCTTTCGGTCATAACCCAAGCTCATGACCATAGGTGAGGATGGGAATGTAGATCAACCGGTAAATTGACAGCTTTGCCTTCCGGCTCAGCTCCTTCTTCACCACAACGGATCGATACAGTGTCCGCATTACTGAAGATGCCGCACAAATCTCCCTGTCGATCTCACCATCCACTCTTCCCTCACTCGTGAACAAGACTTCGAGGTACTTGAACTCCTCCACTTGGGGCTGGGTCTCTTCCCCAACCCGGAGATGGCACTCCACCTTTTCCCGGGCGAGAACCATGGACTCGGACTTGGAGGTGCTGAGTCGCTTCACACTCGGCTGCGAACCGATCCAGTGAGAGCTAAAGATACTGGCCAGTTGAAGCCATCAGGATCACATCATCTGCAAAAAGCAGAGACCTAGTCCTGCAGCCACCAAACCGGATTCCCTCAACGCCCTGACTGCACCTAGACATTCTGTCAATAAAAGTTATGAAGAGAATCGGTGACAAAGGGAAGCTTTGGCGTAGTCCAACCCTCACTGGAAACGTGTCCGACTTACCACCGGCCATGCGGACCAAGCTCTGACACTGATCACACAGGGAGCGGACCGCCACAATCAGACAGTCCGATACCCCATACTCTCTGAGCACTCCCCACAGGACTACGTATATATATATTTAATTTTTTCCTAAAAAATGTCCTGTCCAGCCACTGTAGTAAATGTTTGAGTAGAATTTTATCAAACAAAACCAATTTTCTTTTAAGTAATACAAAAATGTATCAGATCTGTTTATCTATGTTATGGAGAAGTGTAGCTCATCATAGAACAGGCACCCAATGTTATTCAAAAGTATTGATTTTGAATCGGGAATCGTTTTGAAAAAAAAAACATTGATTCTGAATCGAATCAATACCCCAAGAATCGAATCGAATCATCTTGTGCCCAAAGATTCTCAGCCTTAGTGATCAGATCACATTGGCTTGTATGTAAAATCTCCAGTATTAGTTAATGCCCTCATGTCCCCCGATAGGCACACAAGGTTGGTCTTTTCTCGTATTTTACTGCGGTCATTTACAAAAGGTAAACATGTTTCTTTGTAAATACACAGCAGCTAAGCACAAAATAGCGCACAAGCTACATAAACAGTACATTGTGGCGTAGCATAGTGGGTTGCGCTGGCCTAATGCCCTTGACAAGTCAGGACCGACACGTTCGATTTTGACTTGACTTTTATTCAGAGTGGTTTGATCTAAAATTATCCGGACTTACGGGGCGACATGTACGAAAATTAGATTTTTTGATAGGATTGATACTGAAATATCGATACCGCCGATACCAAATATTTTTGCTGCAATATCGATTCCCGAATGAAAATATCAATACTTTTCATACTTTAGTTTTTGGAGAGTATATCATTCAGTAACTAAACTTGTGAATGCTGTACATGTACGTTCATGTACCTGAATTAATATTTACTTTTTATGTGTATGGTAGTCTTTAATAATACAATGATTTTATTGCTTTTATTGTTGTCAGAATTATTGTATATAAGTTATCACAAAACCTTGTGTTGCCACAAGGGGACAAAAGCCATCTTTGATCTTACCAATCAAAGGCTTGTAAAACTCCACTGTGTACGATGGGACGCGACATGAAGGCGTTGGTTTCTTTGATCTATTGTAATCCACAGGAAGATTTCGTCTTGACCAGAGATCTACAAATCGGAGAGGGACCAGGACCTGACACAAGCTCCAGGCATCATTTCTTTGAACTGTTTTGTGACTTAAGGCAACAGCAGTTTATGACCCCCTTCCTTTAGAAACAGCTGTTGCCACGTAATCAGGGAAAGTCCGAATAAAAGAGGAGGCGTGCAACCTTTCGTCAGAGAGTGGTGGAAGACTGTACAAAGAGTACAGCCCAGACGCGACAAATGCAGCTTAAAAGATATCGCAGAGTTCCACGACAATACAAAAGACTGTGTCAAGAAATGGGAAACTGTCATACAACCAAATGCTTCAAAGACACCAAAAGAAAAAGACAGCTTTATGGGCAGAATAGCGTCCTCCCGTTAGCTGCGTTGTTAGCCACCTGGTACTTGCAGTAATTTACGACTTACAATGAGTAAATAAAAATAAAAAAAACAGCTTATGTGTTCTTGTCTTATATAGGGATTGCGAATCATAGGCAAGTATCCAAAAAAGAGCCCTTTAAAGCTAGAATTTGAGAACGGTATCATGACTGTACAAAATAAATGTGAAGAGGAGCAGGGAAGAAGTCACACTTGATAATAGCCTCTCTCCTGCTTGCAGCCCGGAGAAGAAACAATCCTGCCCTGCACTTACTTACAATAAGTCTGGAGATGCCAGCTGAATTCTGAGCATGGACGATGTTCATTACCGACTCCCTTCCCCTTGTTTCTGCCTTTGAAAAGTACATTTTCCGCCTGCGTTGATGGAAAGAGACATTGAGAATTCATGCTGAGGGTTTTTTTTTTTTCCCATGTTTTTTTACACGTTCTACAGCTTAAAATATTAAAGTTCTGCAGTTATGGTGGTCTTAAACACTGAAGTTTTCTTATGCAGAATCCTGCTGTACACCGGTCATAACAATAGGTACACCTTTAATTGAGCTAAAGCCAATTCAAGCAGGACTCGTTACCCATGCATGACATTTATATAAGGGCATTTTAGAGTCCCTATAATGCAGGGATTGTCAAATAGTTGGGCAGGCCCCTCTGGGGGGAGCAGGAAGGTGTTGGGGGCTAATGTTAGCTCTTTTTTCATTCTTGCTCAAATCAATCACAAGACTTAAAAGATATAATCAAATTATACTTTAAAGCAAGGGTCGGGTGTCACGTGTGGGTCGCATTTTAATGCGGGATCGTTCCTCCAACGCAAACATAGACACTCCAGACAACAACGTAAAGGTAAGAATGATTTAATAACAAAACACTGCTACAAAAACAGACGAAAAGAAACGCGTGGCGAAAGCACAGAAGCTAATGCTAACACTAGCACAGGATCAGGTAACAAGAAGTCTAGTAATTACCAACGAAACAGTTGCATACCAAACTCGCAAACAAGGGACCAAGACCGACTGACGGGAGAAGGCAGGCTTAAATAGGAAAGTAATTAACAAAAACAGGCGTGTATTTGGAACCCGCAGCAGGTGAAATTAATATGTTACCATGGTGACCAAACTAACTCACAAGGTTCACAAACAACAAAGGGAGTCCAAACTAACAGAAAATAACCGAACTAAACATGATCCAGACTACAGATCATGACATCGGGAACCTTTTTGGTTGAGAGAGCCAAAATGCCAAATATTTTAGAACGTATTTCCTTAAGAGCCATATAATATTTTTTTTTAAACACCGAACACAAATAAACACAGCGATTTTTAGGTAAGACCAACATTTATAGAGTATAATAGGTATGTAATAACATTGTTATTCTGAAGCTAACTGTGGAGGGGGCGTGGCCTGAGGGCCTGCAGCGAACTGGGGTGTGCCAGGACTGGCCTCGAATTCAGCGACAGGTGCGTAGATGGCCCACCTGGGCCTTGTTATCTAATCACTTGTCGCTCCGTTATAAGCAACAGCCAGGAGGAGAGGCGAAGTTGGGCCTGGAGCCAGAGCGCGAGCAAGAATGATAGAGAAAAATACAATTGCTGGAAAGCAAATTGAATGAAAAATTAAACAATATTGTAACCCTAAAACAAGCTCTCATGTCGGTGCTTGGTGGTGTGAAGAACCCCCAGGAGGGCAAGCCCCACACTAACCAATAATAAATAAATAATTTCTTACAATTAACGCAACTTCTTGAACAGGTGCGGTAGAAAACGGATGGATGTATTAAAAATGTATGAGAATGCTTTATATTTTGAACATTATTTTTAACAATGTGATTACAAGTGGAATGATTCATTACTTATTGTGTTAAGCAATGCCAGCTCAGATTTATCTGAGAGCCAGATGCAGTCATCAAAAGAGCCACATCTGGCTTGAGATCCATAGGTTCCCTACCCCTGCTTTAAAGCATACTTGCCAACCCTCACGATTTTACCAGGAGACTCCCGAATTTCAGGGGCCTACCCGAAAATTTCCAGGGGCAACCATTCTCCAGAATTACTCCCGATTTCCACCCGGACAACAATATTGGGACCGTGCCTTTAGGCACTGCCTCGAGCGTCCTTACTCACCTGAAAAGGAGACTATTATATATGTCTTCGTCATACATAGATTTATCTATAACCCATAAAGTAGGCAGGCACGGAGCTATTTATCAACGTGGGTTTATTCCAGCCGGCACGTTAATACACTGACACACAACGTCCGGTTTCCCAGGATGCATTGCTTTGAAACTACGGCAAGTAGTAATGTCCAAAACCATAACAAGAGACCAAGCAGAAGAACAAAGAAGAGACATGGCGACGACGAGTAAGAAGAAGAAGTAACGCTTGCAAGTTCCATACTGATGGGAAAAAAGAATTTCAGTTCATCCAGAACAGCTCGAAGGGTAAGGGCTATATATAAATAGGGAATCATCGGTAGAGAATGGATGGATGTATAGATATATACATATAAGAAATACTTAAAAATA